>NC_067238.1:265000-572500 GCF_019924925.1 Ctenopharyngodon idella
GAGGGGAGGAGCCACACAACGTTGTTCAGGCCAGTGGTGCTTCTTTTCAAAGATTTAACAAGAGGATGAGCCAACATGCTGCTAACTTTTACACAACAAACACCTCCTCTGCAATTAAAACAAATGAATGTGGAACAAATAATGTATCGGTACTCTAAAAATGAATGGTATGTAGCTTGTTTGACTGTTACACATTTTATTATATTTATAAATTCTCTGTACATAGCGTTGATACAAATTATGGTTTTTGGATGATGTTACAGTTGAACTGAAGTCATTCATATTGTGTTGTTTGTATTGAAGGTATGTCATCTCAGACTAAAATCGTCCTCATTTACTCACCCTCATGACTTTCACACCCGCATGACTCTTCTGTGTCTTCCATTGAACACAAAAGATGATGGGTGGGCTGATAAGCTCCAAAAAAAAAAACTAAACAAGAGTCATAAAGGGTTTTTTTTTTTTTTTTTTTTTTTTTTTTTTTTTTTTACAACATATGACCTCTATTCCAAATCATATAAAGTTATGGCTTTGTGTGAGGAACAGACCGAAGTTGATGTTTTTTCTACTCTAGTTGTTGTATTAAGATGAAGCACAACTGTTGTGGAATCTGATTCAGTGAATGTTTTCATTTCTTTAATGTAGAATAGAAATATGTGCACAGACTGATCCTTAGTCATCTTGCCAAAACTATTTTTATCTTTTGTACATATAAATCTATGTGTACAGCTGTAATGTTTTATCAAGTTTTCAAAAATTGTCAAAAGTGTTTATAGAATTCTAATGGAATTTTTGTCATAATTTAGACACAATCAATGGGATCAAACAAGAATCCACTCAGAATCAAAACGGCTGTATAAAAATAAACTGAAAATGAAATGGAAATAAAAACCATCCTACAATCTTTGATTCTTAAAGGGAATGTTCATGCAAAAGTGAAAGGTCTGTCATCATTTCCTCACCCTCATGTCATTTCAAACCTGCATGGCTTTGGTTGATCGGTGTAACTTAAAGATATTTTGAGAATTTTTTTTTTTTTTTTTGTCCATTAAAGACAATGGTGTCCAAAACTGTTTGGTCACCAACATTTTTCAAAATGGGGGTTAAGCACAACTTAACTTCCATATTCTCTAAAACAGGTCTTTTGTATGTGCTTTGTTAAATATAGAGCTGTTTTACTCAAGATGCCTTAAAAAGAGTGAGTAAAGATGAGCATAACTGATCTCCCTCTCATATAGATTATTTAAAAAAAAAAATCTTCTCACTAACATTTGGATATTGAAAACATCAACAACAAAACAAACTAGGTAGGTTAGTTGATTACCTTAAAAGTCCATAGACATCGCCGTCAGTTCATTCTGCTGTTAACACTTTCTCCGATACGGTCATGCGATGAGAACAGTTTTTTGGTTTGGTCATATGACATTCGACATATCTTTTGTGTTCTGTCATAAAGGTTTGGAACGGCATGAGGGCGAGTAATTATTTTGTCAGAATTTCATTTTTGGGTGAACTAACCCTTTAAAGTGCTTGGGTTTGATCCCATTAAGATTGATTTTCTAAACGATTAGCACTTTTTAGGGGCAGTTGTGGCCTAATGGTTAGAGAGTCTGGCTTGTAACCTGAAGGTTGCGGGTTCAAGTCTCAGTACTGGCAGGAGAAGTAGGTGAATGAACAGTGCTCTCTTCCACTCTCAGTACCCACAACTGAGGTCCCCTTGAGCAAAACGGCTGCCTACTGCTTCACTTCACGTCACTTTCACTTTCCAATTCTGTTAGCATTCTATAGGATTTCTTGACAAAAGCATGTTGGTAGTTGTTGAAGACTATACCCAAACATTATTTATCTTGTCTGTAAATGCTCAGAGACATGGATCTAAATGTACGTAAATCATCCTAGCATCCTACTAGCTTCTATTTGTGGTCTCATTTTATTATATTTTGTGAAAATATGTTATATATTTGTAGTCTTATTTTTCACTATGGACTTGATCTGAATGATTAATGATTATGGTCTACACTTTCAATTTATTTTTCAATGCATTAAATAACTCACTATTGTCATCAGCAAAAATGTCTGACAGTAGAAGTTCTTGTAGTATTGCAACATTACCTAATAGCCAATATCCCCTATTGTAAGTTTCTGTATTTGGTGTTTATAGCTGTAGTTTCATTAGAACTGGATGCCATATGCATGTCGTGACAACCTGTATAGGATTCTATATTGGTTAGCAATTTCAAACATGTGTCCTCTTGTCATGCTATGTGGGTTATGCCATTATGTCTCAGTTCTGTTCAGGGATTTTTTTGACAGGGATCCATTGAACATTTTGTGTGTGTAATAAATAAACCCAGCCTATTCAGACTATGTCTTTCATGTATGGTTATTGTGCATTCTTGTGTTCATTTACTTAATTTGTTTCCAAGTAACTACAAGTAAACTTGTACTGCCTGTTAGGTTGGTTGGACCTGTTAGGTTGCTTAGGTCCGCTGTGGACTTTGCTTAACAAGCTTGATGGGAAGCATTTTCCAGCTACTGTAGGCTTGAAGCTTGTGTGGTGGTTAAAAGAATTTTTTAAGTTATGAATGGGAATTCTGATATCCCTTTACTTCACTTTAAGATAACTAGCATTTCATATAGAGAATATGTGCCTTTTTATCATTAGTGGTGTTTGCTGATCCTGGCGTCACTATTACTGTTGTTCATGGTTATGGATTTGAACAAGCCCTTAACCTTAAAGTGTTTGGTTTACCCAAAAATGAAAATTCTGTCATTAATTACTCATCCTTATGTCGTTCCACACCCATAAGGCCTTCGTTCATCTTCGTTCAAGATATTTTTGATAAAATACGATGGCTTATTTAAAACAGTTCATGTGACTACAATGATTCAACCTTAATGTTATGAAGCGACGAGAATACTTTTTGTGCGCCAAAAATAACGACTTTATTCAACAATATCTATTGAAGGGCGATTTCAAAACACTGCTTCATGAAGCTTCGAAGCTTTACGAATCTTTTGTTTCGAATCAGTGGTTCGGAGCGTGTATCAAACTGCCAAAGTCACGTGAACCATTGAATTTTCGAAACACTTATGATGTAACGAAGCATCGTTTACTGAAATCACATGACTTTGGCAGTTTCAGATTGTTTGATACACGTTCTGAACCACTGATTCAAAACAAAAGATTCGTAAAGCTTCAAAGCTTCATGAAGCAGTGTTTTGAAATCGCCCTTCACTAGATATTGTTGAATGAAGTCATTATTTTGGGTTTTTTGGTGCACAAAAAGTATTTTCGTCGCTTCATAAAATTAAGGTTGAACCACTGTAGTCAAATGAACTGTTTTAAATATATCTTTAGTACCTTTCTGAGCGTTTGACAGTGTAAATTAACTTGCTGTCAATGCAGACCTCACTGAGCCATTGGATTTTATAAAAAATATCTTAATTTGTGTTCCGAAGATAAACGAAGGTCTTACGGGTGTGGAACGACATGAGAGTGAGTAATTAATGACAGAATTTTCATTTTTGGGTGAACTAACCCTTTAAGTATTAAAGTTCAGTGCATAACAGTGCTACAGACATGAATGAGACCTCAAATTCTCAAATTCTTTTACCTGGTAGATTTTCAAATGAGCGAGAAATATCATAGATTTACACTGACGGAGGGTCTGAGACCATAATATCAAGTTATATCTAGAGACATGGGAGTGGACACTTCTGGGCCAGTAAACAATCACCCAGAACACTATTAACAAAGCACTGTAAACCACCCAATATTTGAACCCTTTACAGCAGTGCCTGAATGATTTTGAGATTCATCTTTTCACACTGAGGATAACTGAGGGGCTCAAACACAACTAATAAAAAAGGTCCAAACATTCACTGATGCTCCAGAAGGAAACACAATGCATTAAGAGCCGAGGGGTGAAAACTTTTTGAATTTGAAGATCAAGGTAAATTGTACTTTATTTGTCTTCTGGGAAACATGCAAGTTCTGTTGCTTCCGAAGGGCAGTACTAAATGAAAAAAAATTGATATTTAAACGAAATAAGAAAAATTTGTACATCTTCATTCTGTTCAAAAGTTTTCACCCCCGAAAACGCATCGTGTTTCCTTCTGGAGCATCATTGAATGTTTGAACCTTTTTTATTAGTTGTGTTTGAGTCCTTCAGTTGTCCTCAGTGTGAAAAGACGGATCTCAAAATCATTCAGTCACTGCTGTAAAGGGATCAAATATGCAAAAAATCCTTGAAAACTGAAGAATCTGCAGGACCAGGAGGATTTTTCTGAAGAACAGAGCTCAGTTTAACTGCTCAGAACAAACAAGGGACTCATGAACAACCATCACAAAACAAAAAAAAAAAAAACAGTCGTAGATCATCCAGGTAACCACACGCAGTATTAAGAATCAGTGGTTCACAAACTTTTGAACTGGGTCATTTTAATAAATTCAGCTATTTTTTTGTCTTGTTGATTATATGTAAACATCTTTTATGTAAAATATCTTACTCAGGACAGTACTAATTAAAAAATAACATGCATTTTGTATGATCTCTCTTATTTTGTTAAAATTATTCACATTTTCACAGATTCTGCAAATGGTTCACATACTTTTTCTTGCAACTGTATATAAATATTCCATTATAGTGGCATTTTTTTTTTTTTTTTTTTTGAGGAAGAAACAGGAAATAAAGCCTTTTTTCCCTGTTTATTTTAAATTAGAAGATTAGAGGATTAGGCATTTCCTATTTTGACCAGCTGTGCGTGTCTGGTCACATGCTTAAGTGACATCACTCACTACATTCTCACATGTGATTAATCATTCAAAGACATGACTTTGGAGTTTCAGATTGTTTTATCAGTATATATCCATGTAAAAAGGGAAGTTTTTGCATTTACATTGTCATGCTGTAAAGGTTTCTCACATTGGACTGAATCATGGAGGAGAGCTGCCATTTTCTTTGCTATGTATTGAAATATCTGTTTGCTTTGGTGGGATTGTTGTTTTTCCTGCTGGATATAGCGCTGGACATTTGGACTGTTGTGACATTTTATCAGAATGGGGACTATGTGTATATGGCGGTGATGATCTTTCTGCTGCTGGGCTCTTCAGTATTGTTACAGGTGTTCAGCTGGCTCTGGTACTCTGATTGCCTGGATAAGCTTGAGACTAAGGTGGAGACATTTGCAAACAAGCATAAACTGATCAAACCATTTCACTTCCTTCAGCTCGGAGTCTTCCTCAGGTCAGTGACAGATTTGCTTCTCAATTTTCCTTGAATGCTCTTGTGAAAAAAAAAAAAAAAAAGTGCACTTTAGTATACTTTTTAAAAAGAGAGCTTATTATGGAAATAATATACTTAAAAATATATATACTTAAGTATAAACTGAATGTAATGTTTTCAGAAACTCCAATTCATGTTAATTGCAATTAAATGAAAATGGATTATAGTTTAAATTTATAGCCTATTAAATGTAATTAGTTGAACTTTGGACTGCTTTTTGACCCACTTGAGTAGGACTTAAGTACATATTTATTTGTAATTTCATAAATATTTTGTTTTGTGACACAAGATTAAAGTGTACTGCTGAATGTACTTTCAAGCATTTATGCTAAAACTAAAATATGTAATTTCTCTTGTCTTGAATTTTATAATATATTTGTAATTACACCTTTGTAATTATGAAGTTTCAATTTAGCAATATTAAAAATAGTCAAAAGTCAAGTCAAAATTTATTTCTATGGCACATTTAAAAGCAACATAGTGGCACCAAAGTGCTGTACAATAAAACTTTGAGCATATAAAAAAACATTAAAGGAAAACACATTAAACAGAATACAATCAGAAAACTTTAACATAAAACCCTTAAACTAATTTTAATCAAAATCCGGAGAGAACAAATAAGATTTAAGAGCCGATTTAAAACTGGCTAGTGAAGGAGCAGTCCTCACATTTAAGGGCACTTTTTAAGTGTGTTAACAGTCATGAAAGTGAGTTCACTTTAAGTTCATTTAAGTGGCCTTTTATTTCATTAATATATTATCTGTAAGTAGTTTTATAAAAATATACTTTTAAGAAGTGCATATATCCAATACAATTAAGCGCACACTTTCTCAAGGGTAATGTTAAAATTAAGATTAAGATATAATTACAAGCACTTAAAGGAACAGTTCACCCAAACTCTGTCGTCATTTACTCACCCTCGTATATACAGATTTAACTGATTTTTTTTATTCACAAATAAACACTGGTTAACAAATACACAGAACACATAAAATATGACAAAATTCTCTTGTTTCGCGCAAGTAAGTTTCAACTTCCTCAATAATCAATGAGGTTTGTTCTCATGCCATTAAAATATCTTCATTTGTGTAATGGCATGAGGGTGTGTAAATGACAGAATTTAAGTTAGGTAAACTAATTCTTTAAAATCAACATTAAATCAAAATTTAATAGAGCTATTTTTTAATCCATATTGTGAACAATAGTTTAGAACATTTAATAAACTCTTAACAAATGTGAACTGATATGGAAACAGTCTGAAGTCAAACCGTTCTCATATAGTACTTCATAATGTAGAACAAAATCCAAACTGTGGCCTCAATGTTGGCTATTATAAAGTTTTGTTGTAAGTGTTGCTTGAGTTAATGCATGTACTTTGTGTTCACAGGTATGCTGGGGTAACAGAGATGTCCACAAAGCATTTTCTTCATCACACTAAAAGTTTTAAAGAGCGTAAGCCTGACCTGAACCGTGACCTTCATATGCTTCGTCTGTTTGAGGCGTTTTCTGAAAGTGCCCCACAACTCATACTTATGATGTCTAGAATCTTACAGAGAGGAGAGCTGGAGCTTATCACAGGTCTGTCTCAAATCCAGAACACTTCAAATCTTTCAGATTACAGTTCTTATGTGTCTCTGAAGCACTTAAAGTCATCAAAATTGACAATCCTCATTTTTTTTTACTGGAATATTGCAGTATTATTATAAACGATTTATCTGTGTATTTTTTTTTTTTAAATTCACCTGTTCTTGTAATTTTTAATCAGAATAACAAATAAATTTATATATAATAAAAAATAAATATATATAATAAAAATAATACATGTTTATGTTTGACTTTCTCCATAACATTTCAAAGTGGTGCATTCTCAATAGAGTTCAAATGGGTTGCACAGTTTATCATCAGTGCCATGATAAGAATGACTTGAGCAAATCTTTTCACACTTTTGGAGCATGCTGGTGAATGCACCTATGGTGATTCACGCACTACTCTGTGAAATTAAACAACTTGGCTTGTTATGAATAAAAATATGAAATATGAATAAAAAACAGTTCATTCCAAACATTTATTCATTCAGCAGCAGCAGCAGCACCAAAGTGTGTTTCTCAGAGTCTCAGCATCAGCATGGCTGCAATTATCACTCGTATAATCAGAAGAACAGCACTATTGCTTGTGTGATATATTGTTTAATAACATGCAACATTTTTTTGTTTCAGGTTTAAAAATCCTCACATCAGCTGCTGCAATAGCCTTTACCATAGCTATGTACCACTGCAGCATGCGTGCCTTTCTTCAAGAAAAAGAAAAGATGAGCTGGATCTCCACTCTCGTCTACTTCCTGTGGAACTTGTTGCTGATCATTCCCCGTGTAACCGCTCTGGCACTCTTTTGCACTGTATTGCCATGGTACCTCATAGCTCACTTCCTGTCTTTGTGGATGCTGCTGGTTTTAGGGGTCTGGAGCCAGAAAACAGATTACATGAAAAGTCCTGGTTGGGAATGGCTCTACAGAGCTACTGTTGGACTCATTTGGTACTTCAGCTGGTTTAAAGTATCAACAGGAAGCATAAAATTAAAGGCTTCTCTCTATTATGGTGTCATGGGATTGGACACATTGACACTGTTGGGCTTCTGGTGCTGGAAGGTGTTTGAGTATTCAGGCTGTTGGCGCTCTTTAAATTCTTACATTGTGATCCCGACACTTATAGGATTGTATTTTGCTGGAATTCTATTGAAAATTATATACTACAGATGGTTTCATCCTAAATGTGATGAACAGAAAATACCTAAACCCAGTGAACAACAGAATAATAGACAACCTGCAGCAATGAATAAGATGGAGACAGACTCCCTGGAATCTTCATCTGAAGAACCTGTTACTGGAGTTCTCAAGAGGGGGAGGACCATGGCTGCTAATTTCTACTACTAGTTCTCCACCCGCCCACCCCTCCCAATTCTATCATAAATTATTAAAATTTAATTGAAGTTTTATTTATAAAAAAGTATTTATGCACAGAATACCTAGTTTTGTACAAAAATAGCACATTTCTGCATGCAACATGCTTTTAGTTTTTAAAATGTAGTTGTGATCATGCATGTTTAATAGAGCAAGACGGGTAAACTGAACTGATTCTGGATAACGAAGCAAAAAATCTGAAATGTATGGTACAATCAATCAATAAATCATCCCCTTGGAATTCTAAGGTTCTATCTGACATTTTTGTCAATATTGAGTTATTCACATATTTTTATTCTGTGACAACTTATTTACATTATGTGGTGTTTTTGGTAATGTTGAGTACATTTAGGGACTTTTTATTTAGAAAACAAAAAGGTTCTATCTACAAAGTCGAATGGAATACAAACACTTTGAAGCTCTATATCTCAAAACTGCTCAGAGATAGAACCTTATAATTCCAAGGGGACGAAATACTGCAGCTGTGGTTGTCAGAATTTTTCATATATCTGTTTTGGTTGCTTTATATAGAAGATTACAGAAAAACAAACATTGCTAAGAGGAAAAGGTCCTTGAGAAACATTAAATTGTTATTTCTACCTCAAGTATTCCATTAATTGTGTTCATTTCAACTCTGCTAATTCAAGAAATGTACTATTAACATTTTCTTTCACAGATACTATGGATGTCCCTTGTGAAAAAGAAGTGCAGTTAATTGTACGGAATGTGCACTTGTAGAGTGCTTCAAATTTTAAAAGTTCATTTTTAAAAATCTGTACCTGTGGATATTAATAAATAAAAGTCCACTTAAAAAGTTCTCGTTTGAGGTTCATTCTCGTTTGTTACACAACACGTCTGAGCTTCCGCAAGAGGTTTGTTCCCGCGCGTCATTCAGGTTCGGTTAAGCTTCTGTTTATTTTCGTTGATCAAGGTTTATATGTGAGTAAAGGCCTAAATTAAATCTGTCCATTATAAAAAGTGATATAAAAAGTTCATTATAATCTGTCCATTATAAAAAGTCTCTTCAGAAAATTTGGACTAAACCACTCAATTCATATGGATTAGTTTTCCAATCTCTTTGTGAACTTTTTGAAGCGTCAAAGTTTTAATTGTGTAGGCTGGCTATGGAGGGACAGAAAACCCCCAGATTTCATCAAAAAGATCTTCATTTGCATTCCGAAGAAGAACAAAAGTCTTACTGGTTTGGAACGACATGAGAGTGAGTAATTAATGACAGAATTTTCATTTTTGGGTGAATGAACCCTTTAAAGAAAATGATGGATAACGGCATAGAGTCAGAAAAACAATACAAACATATGTTTGTCATAATGCTGAAAATGCATGATGCTGAAAATTCAGCTTTGCCATCACAGAAATAAATTACATTTTAAAATATATTATAATAGAAAGTTATTTTAAATTGTAATAATGTTTCACAATATTACAGTTTTTACTGAATTTTGTAATAAAAAAAAATGCTGCCTTGGTGAATATAATATACTTTCAAAAACATCTTACTGACTCCAAATATTTGAATGGTAGTGCACATCAGGGTGTACTTTATGTAAATAATTTAGATCATAGAGTTTAAAAAAAAAGTATGGAAACCCCTGAATAGCAGTATCATCAGGAATCTTTTGCAATTGCATAATATGAGGTGTTTTATTGTGATCTGATCACATTGACAGGATTATGTAATATGTCCAAATGTTGGTATTGTACCTGCTTTGCTGCAAACTCTTCATCACGGCCGTCCCCTGTGACAACATAGATCACTTTCTTCCCAAAGCAAGCGATGATGCGTTCAAAGTAGCTCTCTTTTGTTAGCTCTACAATGTGTAAATTTACCCTTGTTCTGTTTCAGTTTGATACCAATGGTTTTAAAGGGAGAGTTCACTTAAAATAACAAAAAATAAACATGCTGGCATAATTTATTAACCCTTATTGTTGTTTAAAACCATATGACTTGTATACCCTGGAACACAAGGTGACTTTTCAAAGAAAATCAGGATGCGCAGTCCCTCGGTCAGACGATGTCCACACTAGTGGTCCAGGAATGCCATCTCTGGCTGAACCTGACAGAGATAAAGGAAGCCGACAAAGTTCACTTTCTCGACACTCCCATCGCCCAGGCCGGCCTCTTCGGTGACAATGTCGAGGACTTTGCCCAGCAGTTCTCGGCAGTACAAAAGCAGACACAGGCAATCAAACATCCTTCCCCGGTGGGATGCTACTGCCACCAGACTGCCAGGGGCTGCCCGTCGCCGAGGGCGTCCCCCTGCGGCATCTACATCTGCTGCGGTGTGGCCTCAGCAGCGGCGACCACCAAACAGGCCACAAATTCGAGATGCTCACGGGAAGGCGACACAGCCCTTCTCAGCCGCTGCAAAACCATCTAAGCAGTCGGCGAAACACCATCCCTGAGATGGATGACCCAAATTCTCAATAAAAGAGCAGTTTCCTCAATCTTTGGGTCACACAAGGTGTGGTTTGACAGTGAGAGATACAATGCTTCCTCACTCTCATCCCCCTCTTCTTTTGCCACAAAGCAGGAGTCTGTGATATGATACCCTTTCTCAACTTATCCTTTATCATAATTTTTTCCAAAGATGAATGCGGGGGTCTAGTAAGGACATTATCTTGATTTGCTTTAACAAAGCTTCTAATCTGGAGGTATTTGAAAAAATGATTCATATTGAGGCTGAACTTAAGCCTCAACTCCTCAAAGGACATCATAATATCAGAATCTGTCAAATAAAGATCTTGAATCATTTTAAGTCCCTTCGATCGCCACAATTTGAATGTAGCATCTGCTCTTCCTGGTACAAAAAAACTGATTACCCCATATTGGACTATATTGAGATATTGGAGTCTTTTAAATATTTTTGTACATCATACCATATCTTTAACAATTTATCTTTATCTTTAATTGTTTTACAATTGGGTTTTTAGTTTGTTTCCGTAGTTTTTTTTTTTTGCTGTGTCTGAATACATGTATGAGGGAAGAGATAGGGTTAGATTGTGAGATTCTATTTCAGTCCAATGTGGAGACTCACTTGTTGAAAAGTAGAACATAATAGACCTCAGCTGTGCAGCCCATCACATCACTTTTACTTCACTTACACTAAAGCAGGAATCAGAGTGGTGGTGGCCAGAATATTTACACATCTGCTCCTGTGAACAAAGACCAAAACAATTAGCTCATTGTTAGCGTGTACATTTAAGCAGACGGATCCTTACTGAGAACCCTGTTTAGCATGTTGCTCTAGCACTTCACAGAGTTTAATGCCTAGAGGTGGATCTGATGATTTCCTCTAAATCATGCATGTTCTGAAAACAGAAACAGATGCAGTAGGGCTGGATATGGGTACAGATGCCCCGATTCAATTTGATTCCAATTCACCGGATCTCAGTTCAATTTCATTCAGTTTGTGATGTGATTCTAAATTCAGTTCAATGATAGATTCAATAACAATTCTAATAATACTCAGGTAGGCCTATAAAAATGGAATAAAGTAATCAAATGTAAAATAACACCGCATAGTCTTCACTATATAAATTAAATATAGATTCATTCTTATTAAAGTTACAAATGATATTCAGTCAAGAGCAGTGACAGTGAGTGATTTTTTTCTGTCTTCATGTTTTCATGTTTGTAATGCCTGGTCACTGATTGGTCCCTGATCAAGAAGTCAAACGTGTCATTAAAATAAATTGTCCAGTTTATCCTGGTGGGCATGGCACAGAGTAACCACTGAGTGATAAATCAAATAATAATGTGTTCGTCAGGAGCTGATGTTGCAATGTTGAGAAAACACTTCTTAAAAGTGAAATGATTTCTGTAAATCCAGTGATCAAATGCTGTGTGGTTCTCAGTTTGGAGTAGTGTCTGGTCTGTGTGTGCAATTCCACAAACCTGGAAGACCCTCTATAAGCAGTAGACTTTTTCAGAAAGAAAATTTTAAAAGATAAAAAGATGTAGTAGGGAGAATCAACAGGTTATGAATAATTTACTACCATTGTGAGAATAACATGTAATTATGTAATCAATAAAATGTAACTGTAGTCTGATTATGAATATTTTAATACATAATATAATCTAATTACAACTACAAGTACTTCATTTTTGGAACCTGATAACGCAATCCAAATTACATGGAATCAGTTACTGCCCAGCACTGACTGTAAACCAATCAGAATGCTTAAGCAATTGCATGTTAACCCCTAATGACCACCCACAGAATAGATTTTTTTTAGTATTAACTTCACCTACACTTACATAATTATTCCAATATAGTGGCTTTTTTGAAAAAAAATTCTTTAGTACAACCATTTGGGCACTTTGACCATTTGTATGTGAGTCTGGTAATGTGACTCATACATGTTTGTAACTCTGGTCATCACCCATACATGACTAATCTTTGAAGAATAAGAGGAGGAGTTTAATATGTGGGCGTAAAGTTTACTTTCTCTTTCAGATCTTTTTAACAGTATCCACATACAAAAAGGAGATTTTATTATTTGTCATGCTGTAAAGGTTTCTCACATTGGACTCAATCATGGAGGAGAGCTTCCCTTTTCATTACTATTTATTGGAATACCTGTTTACTTTGATGGGATTGTTACTTTTTCTGCTGGATATAGCGCTGGACATTTGGACTGTTGTGTCATTTTATCAGAATGGGGACTATGTGTATATGGCGGTAATGATCTTTCTGCTGCTGGGCTCTTCAGTATTGTTACAGGTGTTCAGCTGGCTCTGGTACTCTGATTGCCTGGATAAGCTTGAGACTAAGGTGGAGACATCTGCAAAAAAACTGATCAAACCATTTCACTTCCTTCAGCTTGGTGTCTACCTCAGGTCAGTGACAGATTTGCTTCTCAAATTTCCTTGAATAGTCTTGTAGAAAAAATTACACTTAAGCATACTTTTAAAAAGAGTACTTATTATGGAAATAATATACTTTAAAAGAATATACTTAAGTGTGAACTGAATGTAATATAATGTAATGGAACTGAATGTTAATTGTAATGAAATGAAAATGCATTATAGTTTAAATTCATAGTAAATCCAATTAGTTTGTTTTTTGACCCACTTAGGACTTACATTTTTGTATGTAAATTCATAATTATTTCCTTTGGGTTTTTAAATATGGTTAAAGTGTACTGCTGAATGTACTGACAAGGATTTATGGTAAACTACAATATACTTTAATGAAATTTCTATTGACTTGAAAGTAATGTATTTTAATATATTTGTAATTACACATTTGTACTGATGAAAAAATATATTCACTTTTAATGTAATACTGAATAACACTACAGTTAAAATTGTAATCAAGTACATGTGCTTGAAGTATGTTAGTCAACACATCAAAATGTGTTCTTATTTAAAACACAATAAAATATTAAAACAATGATTTAAAATGTACTTTAAAGTAAAACTTTTAATTTGACTTTATTACAATGTGCACTTTGATGGGTGTTAAACACAGTAGTCATGAAGGTGTATTAGCTTTAAGTAGCTACACTCACATGGCCATATATTTCATTAATATTATAATACAATTGCAATTAGTTACTGCAATTAGTTTTTTAAAATATACATTTATGATTTGAAATACAATACAAGTGCACATTCAGTACAATTAAGCGTACTTCATTCATAAAATGATGAACACCTAAAGGGATAGTTCACCCAAACTCTCATCATTTACTCGCCCTTATGTCTTGCTTTATATGATATACAGATTTAATTAAGGCTTTTATTCACATTTATAAAACGGTTAGTTCCTGTCTTTGATTCTGATTGGTCAATAGCTGTGTTTTATTCACAATAAAACACGGCTATGACCGCTTCAGCCAACGGTTCTGTGTATCACTACACAACACCCTTAGCAATCACTCTTAGCAACATAAACTGTATGTTCTCAATTGATATTGTTCATTGAAGCTTACTGTATTATGTAGAAGAGTATTGTGAGAAAAATATTGAGTGAGTTAATTACCTGCATTCAGATTTAGCATTTTTCTTAAGGTCATTCCTATGTTCATAATAAAAAATGGTCTGATGTATTATCTTGTCCTTTTAACAGTTAAGGGGTTTTCCCATGACTGACAGCACTAGTCAAAGCATTTGTCAGCTGCGTCTTGTTGGCTTTAATATTTGTATTGTGTGGTAACCGTTTTATAAAAGCAATAAGGTACTCAAGTGCTGCTAGTGCTGTATCGTGAATAAGTATCGGCATACAGCACAGCCTCTCATTCCTTATTGCTTACATAAACACTGATCAATATATACATTAAACACATAAAATATGTCAAACAGTTTTGTTCTCGCAAATACGTTTCAGCTTTGTTCTCATGTCAATAGAAATCATTGTCATTCAAAGAACAGCATGAGGGTGAAATGATGACAAATAGTCATTTTTGGGGGACATTTTTTGTTTAAAAATCAACATTAAATCAAAGTTAAACAGAGCTATTTGTTAATCATTATTGAGAACAACTTATTTGGTCTGGAGCCAAACTGTTCACACTTTTTTTTTTTTTTTTTTTAAAGTACTTCGTTATGTAGAACAAAATCCAAACTTTGGCCTCAATGTTGGCTATATTGTAAAGTTTTGTTGTATGAAGTGTTGCTTGAGTAAATACATGTACCTTGTGTTCACAGGTATGCTGGGGTGATAGAGATTTCGACAAAGCATTTTCGTCAAAAAACTAATAGTTTCACAGAGGGTATGGCTGTGTACTTGAACCATGACCTTCAGATGCTTCGTCTATTTGAGGCGTTTTCTGAAAGTACCCCACAACTCATACTTATGATGTCTGTAATCTTACAGAGAGAAGAGCTGGAGCTTACCACAGGTCTGTCTCAAATCCAGAACACTTCAAATCTTTGTTTCTTTCAGATTATAGTTCTTATGTGTCTCTGAACCCCTCAAAGTCCTGCTCTATATGTTTTTTCTTGTTCGAGAAGCCATTTCACTCTAATACGTCAAAATAGTGAAGAAAAGACGATTGCAACTTCCATTAAAATAGCATGAAACTGAAATCGTGATAGTCTTTTCTTCTCTACTGTGTGATGTATATCTGATCTTTTTCTTCTCAACAAAGATAAAAAATGTAGTTTGTGACTTGATTTTGTCCATCGGGAAATTGGATTGTTGGTTTATACTGAGTTCTTTTGTGTGCTCTATATATGTGCGCTGATCGATTATATGTGAAGAACAGCACTATTGCTTGTGTGATATTGTTTAATAACGTGCAATGTTTTTTGATTCAGGTTTAAAAATCCTCACATCAGCTGCTGCAATAGCCAGTACTGTAGCTATGTACCACCGCAGCATGCGTGCCTTTCTTCAAGAAAAACGCAAGATGAGCTGGATCTCTACTGGTGTCTACTTCCTGTGGAACTTGTTGCTGATCATTCCCCGTGTAACCGCTCTGGCACTCTTTTCCGGTGTATTGCCATGGTACATCATAGCTCACTTCCTGTCTTTGTGGATGCTGCTGGTTTTAGGGGCCTGGAGCCAGAAAACAAATCTCATGGAACATTCTGGTTGGGAATGGCTCTACAGAGCTACTGTTGGACTCATCTGGTACTTCAGCTGGTTTAACATATCAACTGGAAGCATAAAATTAAAGACTGTTCTCTATTATAGTGTCATGGGGTTGGACACAACAATGCTGCTGGGCTTCTGGTGCTGGAAGGTGTTTACGTATTCAGGCCGTTGGAGCTCCTTAAATCCTTACATTGTGACCCCGATATTACTAGGTTTGTACGTTTCTGGAATTATATTGAAAATTATATATTACAGATGGTTTCATCCTAATTGTGATGAACAGAAATTAGCTATACCCAGTGAACAAGAGAATAATAGACAACCTGCAGCATATTATGACCTGGAGACAGACTCATTGGAAGCTTCACCTAAAGCTAGAGCTGCAGTTCCTGCTCAACCTGTCACTGGAATTCTCAAGAGGGGGAGGACCATGGCTGCTAATTTCTACTACTAGTTATTAATTATTAAATTTTTAACCAACCCCCCAGTTCCATCATAAATTATTTAAATGTAATTAAAGTTTTATTTATAAAAAAAAAATATTTATACACAGAATACATTTTGTACAAAAATATTTTTTTCTGACAAAATAGATTTTAAAAATATATTTTTTTAATATTTATTAAAAAATAAAACACTTTGCATGAATAATAAAGAATGAATAATACAGATTTTCTTTTTGACCCATTCCTGCATGCAACATGCTTTTAGCTTTCAAAATGTAGTTGTGATCAAATCATGCACATTTAATACAGCAAGATGGTTAAACTCAACTGATTCTGGATTACTATTGGAGAGCAAACTACACTATAAACCCAAAAAATCTGTAATGTATGGTGGGGGAAAAATGCGGCGGTTGCCATAACTTCATGGTATAGCAATATTTCAGGTTTATGGATTTAACTTAAATTGTCTTTTTTAAAAACAAACAAACAAACAAACAAACAAAAAAATGTATATTTAATTGATACAATGTTAATATACCAACCTACTGATTCTGGATGACTATTAGAGAGCAAAGTTATAGCCTACAACATACAGCCAGACAATGTTAAGTTAAAGAGTTAGTTCACCCAAAAATGAAAATTTTGTCATTAATTACAACAAAGCATGCAGTTCGCAATGTGTGGGTTGTCATCATTAATTTTGAACACCCCTGAGGCTGACATTGTTTCTGCTGCTGCCGCCGGTGTCTCTGTGCACTGAAATTTCTGTCTGTGACGTCACGTGAGGTATCGGTCTTTGGTATCGGGGGTATTTTTACGAGTATCCCTAGTTTTAAATATGTCTTTTAGTAGCTTTCTGGGCATTGAATGTGTTAATTGTCTTGCTGGCAATGCAGGCCTCACTGAGCCATTGGATTTTATAAAAAATATCTTAATTTGTGTTCCGAAGATCTTACAGGTGTGGAACGACATGAGTATGAGTAATAAATGACAGAATTTTCATTTTTGGGTGAACAAACCCTTTAAGAAAACTGTTTTGGTGGCTTTATATAGAAGAACAACATTGCTAAGAGGAAAGAGTCATTGATATGTATTTTTTTTAATGTATTTTGTATGTATATGTATATGTATTTTGTACATTGAGGTATTTCTACCTTGCCATAAAGTATTCTATTAATTCTGTTCTTTCCAACTCTGCTAATTAAAGAAATTTTCTATTAACATTTTCTTTTACAGATACTATGGATGTAAACTATCATCCTTGAAACATATCCCTTACGAAAAAGTAGTGCAGTTAATTGCACTGAATGTGTGCTTACTTAAAGTCCCCCTGAAATCAAAATTTAAGTTTTTTAGCTTTTAGTATGAATATGATGCCTTAAGGTTATGAATAAGCTGGTGTGTTCCAAAACAATGACAAAATTCGCATTTAGGAGATATAAGCATTCAAAACTAAAATGGATCACAGATTTTAATGACATCACTGTTGACTTCAGCTTCTCATCAAATCTTCTGTCCAATCAAATGCTCTCTAGAATCTGAAGTCCCGCCCCTCCTACACTATAAACAGATGCTGAAGCTGTGGCTGAAATTGGTCATTTGTTCGCACATTTACTGGTTTCTATATGGTGAATGGCACATAGTGCACTATAAAGGATAGGGAACAATTCACAGTGTAAATGAAGTCCGTTTTCACGTTAGTGTCATGCCAACTGCCGCAACGCAAGCGTAGTTTGCTCCGGTCTAGAGACACGAGAGCACAGAGCAGATCGTATGTGCAAGTCAGCACAGACCACATAACGTATCGGACCCATTTGAATTCTGCACAGAATGCTGTATTTTAAACCAATAAAGAGGAGATTAGGAGGAGAAACGATTAGAGATTAGAAGGAAACTAAAGATTTACTGAGCTCAACGGCTCTGGGCTGGCCGAGCTGTGATATAAACGGAATGCTATTGGCTATTTAAAAAAAGGGGTGGAGCTGTTCAATAAGTCCCGCCCTGTCTTCTTGTTTCAGTGGAAATAATGTCAACACATTGAATAATGCTGCACGTTCCAGGACACTTCAGATAACTGCATTTAATATAAATTTAAACAATAATGCATTTACTTTTAATTGCAACTTACATGCAATTAAGTGTCCAGAAACACAAAGTTCTTTTAAAGACGTGGTTGATTAAGATTTCACTTTTTTTAACTTTAGTTAGTGTGTAATGTTGCTGTTAGAGCACAAACAACATCTGCAAAGTTACAACGCTCAAAGTTCAATGCAAAGGGAGATATTTTCTTTTAAAGAATTCTGTTTAAGGACTACAACAGACGGCTGGTAGGGACTACAACGAGCTTTTTCCCAGGTTGGTGACATCACTAACCCTAAAATGTACATAAACCCTGCCCCCAAGAACACGCAACAAAGGGGTGAGACCATGTTATTGCAATACAATACATAACACAAATGCAACAGCATGTCATAAAAGCAAGATGCCAACAAAAGCGCATATGTGGAATAAAAGATCATTTGTACTTATCTTGGATGCTGATTCAGATGCCATCTGTAAGCGCGCTGCAGACTGCTAACAGCCATCAATGCCAAATATTTAAATGTTTGAGCAGCAAGCTCATTAGCCAGCTGATGCAACAGCAACCAATCAGCTGTGCTGTGTAGATAATGATGTGACACTACCAAATGAGTAAAAGACCCATCAGCCTGCATCGTCAAGAGTTTCTCACCAGAACTACATAATTATCTCCATCCCACTTCGTTATATCTTGACTTAATGATAAAAGTTCTCTACTATTGCTGTTTTAACCCCAAACTGTGGTGGCTAGTGGATTTGGGGAAATTTTCAGATGTGTCAGATGGAGGAGAGCCACACATCTTTATGCAGGCCGATGGTGCTTTGGATGGAGGGGAAGAGCCACACAACTTTGTTTAGGCATGTGGTGCTTCTTTTCAAATATTTAACAAGAGCATGAGCCAAAATGCTGCTAACTTTTACACAACAAACACCTCCTCTGCAATTAAAACAAATAAATGTGAACCAAATAATGTATCGGTACTGCAATAATGAATGAAATGTAACTTGTTTGACTGTTACACATTTTATTATATTTTTTATGATAATTCTCTGTACATAGCTAGTGTTGTTACAAATGATGTTTTCTGGATATTACAGTTGAAATTAAGTCATTCATTTTCTTGTTTGTATTGAAGGAATAGTTCACCTCAATGAAATCGTCCTCATTTACATGACTCACACCCGCATGACTTTTCTGATGATGATGGGTGGGCTGACAAGCTTCAAAAAATATGAAACAACAAGAGTCATAAAGGTGGTTTTTACAACATATGAACTCTGTTCCAAATCACATAAAGTTATGGCTTTGTGTGAGGAACAGATCCAAATTGAAGTTGTTTTTTTACTTCACACAAGTTGTAGTACTCACATGAAACACAGCTATTGTGGAATCTGATTCAGTGAATGTTCTTTCATTTCTTTAATGTAGAATAGAAATATGTTCACTGACCGATATTTAATCATCTTGCCAAAACATTTCTATTTTTTGTACATATAAATCTATGTTGTAATAAGTTTAGTTATCTATCGAGTTTTTCGAAATTTGTCAAAAGTGTTTCCAGAATGCTAATGGAATTTTTGTCATAATTTAGAATCAATCAAACTTAACTTCTGTATTCTGTAAGACAGGTTGCATTGCTTCCAGTTCAGGTCTTTTGTATGTGCTTTATTAAATATACTTGGTGTTTGTTGTTGTAGTTTCATTATAATTGATTTTCATACGCATGGCGTCACGAACCGGGAGAATTAGAAATTGGTTAGCTCTTTCAAATATGTGTCCTCTTGTCATGCCATGTGGAATGCCATCTAATACGTCATGGTTTATGATATTGTCACAGTTCTGTTCAGGGTCTTTTTGACAGGTCTTCATTTAATGTTTTGGCTATGTATTAAATACATAGTATTAAATACACACACTGCAAACCACTGAGAACACCCTAACAAAGCACTGTAAACCACCTAAAAGACCCTAACAACACACTGTAAACCACTCAGAACACCCTAACAAAGACCTTTAAACCACCCAGAACACCCTATAGCAACACAGTAGCCACGTTTACATGTACACTTTTTTGTCATTCCGATTAAAATCATTCCGATGGAAAGATTCAGTGGACTGTTTACATGAGACGGTAATCTAATCCAGTATGGTGTTTACATGTGCCGGCGCTTTCAATCGGAATGACTTTATGACATGCGCACATTAGTCTATAGCTTGTTTGCCGCCAAGTTTCATTATTTCTTATGCGCACTATTTTTATGTAAAGTGTTGCTCTTAATCAAGCAACAGAGTGAAATTTGTAGCATATTACTGCTGGATGGTATGAGGAAAAGACGGGTGCAGGAAGCTGACCTTTTTGGTGACTGTGCATCTCTAAGGAGCATCTCAATACTACCCCTCCTTCCACTGAAAAGCAGAAGTGTATGGATGAAGGTCCATAGGAATGATACACTGAGTTCCTTCAGTGTATTTAATAAATGTGTTGTTTCAGTTTTACTCCAGTTTGATTTTGCTACCACCATTGTGCATTCTGACGACCCCTGGCCTCTTGACGTGATGACGTGGATGCAAAGTAATCGGTTTAACGTGTTTACATGGCAGAATTTTTATTTTGTTTGGTTTATAGAAAGGTTTATCCCACCCCTCTCAAACCGATTACAATTTCATTCGGTTTGGGCATTTTTATTCCAATTGAGGTGTTTACATGGAGCATTTTCATTCGGATTGGACTTTTAAACCGATTACAATGCTCCATGTAAATGCAATTACTGTAAACCACACAGAACACCCTAACAAAGACCTGTAAACCACACAGAACACCCTAACAAAGACCTGTAAACCACACAGAACACCCTAACAAAGCCCTGTAAACCACACAAAACACCCTAACAAAGATCTGTAAACCACTCAGAACACCCTAACAAAGACCTGTAAAGTAAAGACATGCATAATGTTACAAATGATTTCTATTTCAAATAAATGCTGTTCTTCTGAACTTGCTATTCATCAAAGAATCCCGAAAACAGGCGCTATATAATGGTTTCTAAGCATCTAAGCATGTGACTGCCTGTCTGAGTTTCGTCGACAGCCTGAGGTGGATTTTCTTTGGAATCTGATTGTAAGAAGGTAGAAAAGAAGGTATTATAGCTTCTTTAGTATAACCATTTGGGTTGACATGGGAGGAGTTTATGTGTGGGTGTAAAGTTTACTTTCTCTTTCATTTCTTTTTAACAGTGTATATATCCATGTAGAAGGGAGGTTTTTGTATTTACTTTGTTGTGCTGTAAAGGTTTCTCACAATGAACTCAATCATGAAGAAGAGCTTCCCTTTTCATTACTCTTTATTGGAATACCTGTTTACTTTGACAGGATTTTTTTTTTTCCTGTTGGATGTAGCACTGGACATTTGGACTGTTGTGTCATTTTATCAGAATGGGGACTATGTGTATATGGCGGTGATGATCTTTCTGCTGCTGGGCTCTTCAGTATTGTTACAGGTGTTCAGCTGGCTCTGGTACTCTGATTGCCCGGATAAGCTTGAGACTAAGGTGGAGACATTTGCAAACAAGCATAAACTGATCAAACCACTCCACTTCCTTCAGCTTGGAGTCTTCCTCAGGTTGGTGACAGATTTTCCTTAAATACACTTGTGGAAAAAAGTAGCCTACACTTTAGCATACTTTTAAAAAGACTACTATAATGGAAATAATTTACTTTAAAAGAATATAATGTTTTTAGACACAATGCATGTTAATTGCAATTACATGAAAATGCATTATAGATTAAATTTATATTAAATGCAAATAGTTTTTTTTTTTTTTTTATCCATTTAAGTTGGACTTAATTAGATCTTTGTATGTAATTTCATAATTCTTTTGTTTTTTGAAATATGCAAGTGTATTGCCGAATGTACTGATAGGCATTTATGGTAAACTACAATATATGTACCTTAATTTAATTTCTATTGACTTGAATGTCATGTATTTTAATGTATTTGTAATATCACATTTGTCATAATGAAGTTTTAATTAGCAATATATAAAATATATTAACTTTAAATGTAATATTGAATAACACACTACAGTTAAAATTTTAATGAAGTACTTTACATGTACTTTAGTATGTAACACATCAAAATAAGCATACTTTTTTAAAGCCCAAAAAATATTATTAAAACATAATGATTTAAAATGTACTTTAAAGTTAAACTTTTTAATTTGACGTTATTACAATGTGCACTTTTAAAAAGTGTACTAAAAGAGTTAGTTCACCCAAAAAACGAAAATTAATTACATGAAAAGGTCATATACACCTAGGATGGCTTGAGGGTGAGTAAATCATGGGGTAATTTTCATTTTTGGGTGAACTATCCCTTTAAGTATGTTAAACATAGTCATGAAATAATATTAGTTTTAATTACACTTAAGTGGCCTTTTATTTCATTAATATTATATTATCTGAAATTATTATTTTTTTAAAATATACTTTTAAGATTTGAAGTACAATACAAATACAAGTGCAAATTCAATACAATTAAGCGCAATTCATTCATAAAATTATGAACACTTAAAGGGATAGTTAACCCAAACTCTTATCATTTACTCACCCTTATGTCTTGCTTTATATGATAAACAGATTTAATTAAGGCTTTTATTCATATATAAACACTGACACAATAAGTAATTTTTCGTCGCTATAGAGGTCGCCTATTCAAAACAAAGCCATAGCTTGATGACGCCGAGATTGAGCGTGGAATCATGGGAGTTGTCATCTTCACCTCACAGCCAGCAGAAAAGAATCCTACGGAACTCTGGCAGAAATCATGTTCTTGGATGAGATTTTAAATGTTACTGTAGTATGAAGAAGAGCAGGAGCTCTGGAGTGATTGCTAATGAGAGACGAGAGCGACACACGGTTCGAGAGCAGCGGAACTTTTATTATGCCACAATCGCTGTTTCTGCTTCCTCCGCTCAAGCGTATGTGGGGTAATGCAGCACTGTTTTATCATATTAGATATTAGATGTTATAACGTTACTCTGTGCGTTCACTCAGCAGCTGCTATGAGACACTTGTTGCACACTGCAATAAGCTAGATTGTTATTAGAATATTATATTAATAAATGCTGGATGGCTTGTGTTGCTAAATAGCATGTATACTTGCGGAAAATCAGTTTTCTGTCTATAAATGTATCCAAACAGTTGTTCCCTTGTGTAATAAAACATGTAATATATTAAAGCGTTTTTGATGTTTCCATGGTTTCTATAAAATCGGGGGTAACGCAGGTTTCTTTGGATTTAAACATTCTTGGAAACATCTGTGATAATGTAAGTACACAAGTCAACAAAATATATAACACTGTTATAGTGGTTTTTGGATATCTTAATCCAAAAATATTACATATTGTGCCTTTAACATGTACATAGAGCACATAAAATATGGCAAACAGAGTTTTGTTCTCGCAAACAAATTTCATTTTCTGCAATAATCAGTGAGGTTTGTTCTCGTTTCATTAAAACATCGTCATTTGTGTTTCGAAGAATATGAGGGTGAGTAAATAACAGAAATTGAGTAATTTTTGGGTGAAATATCAAAATTAAACAGAGCTTTCTTTATTCTTACTGAGAGCAATAGATTTGGTTTGAAGTCAAACCGTTTAAACATTTAAAAAAAAAAACAAGAAGCCTACTTCTTGATGTAGAACAAAATTCAAACTGTGGCCTCACTGTTGGCTGTTGTAAAGTTTTGTTGTATTAAATGTTGCTTAGGTAAACGTAAGTACATTGTGTTCACAGGTATGCTGGGGTGATAGAGATTTCCACAACACTTTTTTTTCAACAAAGAAGAAGCACAGAGGGTGTTGCTCTGTACCTGAACCTGGACCTTCAGATGCTTCGTATGTTTGAGGCATTTTCTGAAAGTGCCCCACAACTCATACTTATGATGTCTAGAATCTTACAGAGAGGAGGGCTGGAGCTTATTACAGGTCTGTCTCAAATCCAGAACACTTCAAATCTTTGTTACTTTCAGATTATAGTTCCCTTTCAGTCGGTCATTTTCAACGTCAATCTACTTTGAGTGTAAACTAAACGAGCCAATGCACATTGGCATGTGATTATTGCATTCAGCTGCTCTGCCTCACAGCGCGGGTATAAATGAGCAGCAGGTCCAAGCGCATACCAGCTTTTCACTTCGGAGCTGAGCTGTTCATTCTCTGAATGCTCTGTTATCAGTCTACGGATTGTTTTCTTCAAGCCAGTTCTTTGGGAAGAATCACTTTCTACATGTTGACGAGACAGCATTTCAGTGGTGGCCACTTTACTTTAAACAAACAGCTGTTTTCACAGCTACAGAAAGTGAGTGCCTTCAATGAGCTGCTGATCTTTCAGCTGCGAGTGAGCACACTGAACAGGCTACACTTTTTCCCTGTCAGTGTCGCGTTGGCCGGTTCCCCTGTGTGCTTCAACACTAAAAAGAGAGTGTTTTCCCTAAAATAGCTTGCACAGGTGTGAGTTTGCGTCTTTTTAAAGATGACATTCCATCCGTGTGTTTCTGGATGCGGTTGTTATCTGGCGCCAACAGATGATCACGATCGCTGTCTCACGTGTCTGGGCATTAAGCACGCTGAGATGGCGCTTGTGGATGAGTCATGTTCCCACTGTTAGGGCATGGCCATCTCGGAGTTGCGGTCACGGCTCCAATACCTCAAGAGAGGTGGGGTTCCTGTGCCTCTGCCTCAATCTAGTTCTACTTCAGGCAGTTGCATGGATGATTTGAGGATTATGGTGAGGAACCAACCATCGGTTCCTCCCACCTCTTGCACTCAATGTGTTTCCTTCGGCGCTCCCCTTGATGACTAGATATCAATCGCTGCATCAGAGGGTGAGCCAGGTCTCTTGGGGGATGATGACTCAGCTGCGTAGCCTCTTTCGGGAATGGTAGCATTGTCCGAGTCAGACCCTGAGTTGATGGCTATGCTTGCCCGGGCTGCCGAGAAGGTCGAGCTCGTGTGGAATGCTTCACCATGTCCGGAGCCTTCCCAGTTGGATGATTGGTTTCTCGGGGCGGCCCGTGCTGGTTCTCAGTGCCCCGCCCCTGTGGGGAGGCTGCCTCAGCCTTACACGCTATGCCGTTAATGCAAGTTTATCAGGCCAAGGCACTGAAGGACTTGCACAAGGGTGGTCATGACCCAGAAGTTCTCCAAGAACTCCGTACCGCAATGGACCTCACGCTACGAGCGACGAAGGTCACAGCACGGTCTCTGGGACGTGCAATGTCCACCTTGGTGGTCCAGGAGCACCATCTCTGGATGCCAACAAAATGCGGTTCTTAAATTCCCCCATGTCCCAGACCAGCCTCTTCGGCGACGCGGTTGAGAGCTTCGCCCAGCAGTTCTCAGCCGCATAGAAGACTGAGGCCATCAAGTGCATCCTGCCCAGCAGTCAGCTGCTGCGCCCACCCAACCGCAGCTCCTCAGCCAGCTTGTTGCTGAGGGTGCCCGCCTTCGTCTGCCCCCACTTCCACGCAGCAGCCTCCACCCAAGCAGCATCATGGAGTCAGGCCCCCGCCAAACAAAAACCAGGCGGTAAGCGTAAGAGCAAGAGGCCCTGAGATGGGCGACCCAGGGATGGAGGGAACAGCTCTTCATGAGATAGTGACCGCACCACTCCTTTCCCCGGAGGAGGGCTGGGTGGAGAAACTTTTGTTTCGTTTTGTTTCTGTTACACCGCTGACCCCACAGCCAGTGGCACCCCCATTCTCAACAAAAGAGCAGTTCTCTATCTCTGGGTCCCAAGAGGGCACAGAAAGCAGTGGGTGGCGAAGAGCCTCACTACTTTCATCCTCCTCTTCTGTCGCCAGCGAGCAGCAATGGGCGGTTCAAGAGCATGAACAAGTCTACTCATGCACCCTCTGCCCAACTATGGAACCAGGTAAGTGTTGCACTGCACACTCAGACCCCGCTGCAGGCCACCTCAAAGAGAGAGCCCTGCCCTATGGCACCCTAAACACTGCCCTATGACACCCTAAGCATAGGCTGGCTACTAGATGTGTTACCAAGCACAAGGCGTGCCTTGCCCGCTCAGGTTGTGTTGCATCCTCCTGGGCGCTGGCACGTGGCGCCTCGCTGACAGATGTCTGTAGAGCTGTGGGCTGGGCGACACCTAACACGTTCACTAGGTTTTATAGCTTTTGTGTTGAGCTAGTATCCTCCTGTGTTCTCACCTCAAAGGGGTAGTAGCACCGAGCGGACCTGGCTTAGTGTCGGCTTGCTGCGCCTAAATGCAGTTACTTTACTGTGGAGGGCAAACCCTGTTGAGTTCCTCCATCACTCTTGGCTGTTGAGTTCCTCCATCACTCTTCGTCACGTCCGGCGGCAGGCCTTTCATCTGCTGAGTCCTTGAGAACTGGGGCTAGGCTGGGTGCTCATATGCAGTGAGCCTGAGGGGATCCCATATGTGTATTGTCCACGGTTTAGCTCCTATCGGAAGCCTGTGTCTTTCCCTTGGCAGAGACAGCTCTGCAGTCTCTGCCTGGTGTACTCCTCCTATTGGTGAGAGCCACCTCAGACACTTCCGTATGCCCGGCCCTATGAGGTCAGTCCATATGTGTATTGCCACTTAGAACCTCCTGTGGAGGCTGTGGCCTCCGCAGCGTTCCTTTTCCATGAAAGGGCACGTTTTCTCAGTGTTATCCATGTTCACTGAGTGGGCAGTGATCGCCTTCTCTGTGTAAGCCCTATCCTACCTCCCAGTGGCATGGAGGGATCAGGAGGCTTACGCAGGGAACTGGAAGGGCAGCACTTATGGCGTTTTGGTAAGGATCCCAATTCGTTGGTCCTTCAACGAGATGTTGAGAGTGATTGACTGAAATGGAATGTCTCGGTTATGTATGTAACCCTCGTTTCCTGAAGGAGGGAACGGAGACGTCATCATCATCATCGCAATAGCTGCTGGGCCACCGCTGGGGCTGTCCGGGTCACTTGCTCGGCTCCTTAGTTGCTTGGCTCGGTTAGTTTACACTCGAAGCACATTGGTCCCTCTAAGCGAGATCCCAATTCGTCTGTCCTTCGACGAGATGTCTCCATTCCCTCCTTTAGGGAACAAAGGTTACATATGTAACCGAGAAGTTCTTATGTGTCTCTGAACCACTTAAAGTCACTATGAAATCAAATTTGACAATTCTTATTTTTTTATAGAATACCGCAGTATTTATTATAAACGATTTATTCATGAAAATTATTATTATATATTTTAATTACCTTGTAATCTTTAATAAAAGTCACTCTCCCCCCCTTACAACATCTCATCTTTTCTCTGATGACGTGTTTACCGGCAAAAGAACAGGACAACCTGTCAATCATGAGATCACAGCAATAGCAAACCACAATGATTCAAGATCCAATCAATGGACAAAATCAAGTTCCGCACTATATATTTTTTTTTCTTGTTCAAGAAGCCATTTCACTCTGATATATGTCACAATAGGGACGAAAATTTGACTGCAACTTTCATTTAATGCAGACTTTATAGTGATAATTTTAACCCAAAAAAGAAAATTCTGTCATCATTTACCCACCCTCATGTCATTCTGTGATTTTTCTATTTACATGGAACACAAAAGAAGATCTTTACCTCTTTTTTATATAAAGAAAGTGGATTTTAACTGGTGCTATCAAGCACCAAAAAATGAAAAAACAGAACAGAAATTGTGTGAGTCTTTCTTCTCTTCTTCTCTACTGTGATGTACAGTGCCTTCCACAAATATTGGCACCCTTGGTAAATATGAGCAAAGGTGGCTGTGAAAATAAATCTGCATTATTTATCCTTTTGATCTTTCATTAAAAAAATTCACAAAATTCTAACCTTTCATTTAAGTAAAGCAATTGAAAATGGGGAAAAAGCTCATTATGAAATAAATGTTTTGCTCTAGTTCACGTTGGCCACATTTATTGGCACCCAATTATTGCAACGTCCTTTTCCAAGTCTTCTTCTATAATGCCTGATGATCAGAGACCATTCCTTCATACAGAATCTCTCCAGATCCTTCAGATTTCCAGCTTCTTCTTGGTGCTTCTTCTCTACAGTTCACTCCACTCATTTTCTTTAGGGTTCAGGTCAGGGGACTGGGATGGCCATGGCAGAAGCTTCATTTTGTGCTCAGTGACACATTTTTGTGTTGATTTTGATGTTTGTTTTAGATCATTGTCCTGATGGAAGATCTAACCACGGCCCATTATAAGATTTCTAGCAGAAGCAGTCAGGTTTTGATTTTTATCTGTTAGTATTTGATAAAATCCATGATGCCATGTATCTGAACAAGATGTCCAGGACAAAAAAAAAAAAAAATGAGCCCACAGCATTAAAGATCCAGCAGCATATTTAACAGTGGGCATGGGGTACTTTTTATCCCTGTTTGCACCAAACCCATCTGGTGGGTTTGCTGCCAAAAAGCTCTTTTTTCTTTTTCTTTTTTTTTCATCTGACCATAGAACCAGGTCCCTTTTGAAGTTCCAGTTGTGTGTGACAACTGAATATGCTGGAGTTTGTTTTTGGATGAGCGAGGTGGATTTTCTTTTGGTGATGTAGGTGCTGTTTGGCAATTTTTTTTAGGCTTTCTGACCCCAAGACTCAACTAATTTCTGCAATTCTCCAGCTGTGATCCTTGGAGAGTCTTTGGCCACTCAAACATTCCTTCTCATCGCGCATTAGGACGATTTAGACACACGTCCTCTTCCAGGCAGATTTGTAACATCTTTAGTTGATTGGAATTTTTTAATTATTGCCCTGATGGTGGAAATGGGGATTTTCAATGTGTTAGCTTTTTTTCTTATAGCCACTTTCTCTTGTGGAGCTCAACAATCTTTTGCTGCACATCAGAACTATATTCTTTGGTTTTTCTCATTGTGATGCATGATTAAGGGAATTTGGCCTTTGTGTTTACACATATTTGTACTCCTGTGGAACAGGAAGTCATGGCTGGACAATTTCATGCTCCTAGTCACCATAGTATGCTAAAAAAAAAAAAAAAAAAAAAAATGAAATATGAATGGGAATATACTTCAGAGATATTTTACTCATAAGAATTTCTAGGGGTGCCAATAATTGTGGCCAACATGTATTGGGGAAAAACATTTATTTCATAATGTGTTTCCCCCCACTTTCAATTGTTTTACTTTGATGAAAGGTTACAATCTAGTGAATTTTTTGAATGAAAGATCAAAAGAATAAACAATGCAGATTTATTTTCACAGCCGCCTTTGCTCATATTTACTAAGGGTTCCAATAATTGTGGAGGGCACTGTATATCCAAGTGAATTGGCTTCTTAAACAAGATAAAAAATAAAAAAAAAGTAGGGCTGGACTTGATTTAGTGAATTTGTGAATTGATTGGATTGTTGGATCATTGTCGTTTGCTGATTGCTTCAATCTTGTGTGAGTGACAGGTAGTTCTTGATTAAAGAATACTAAATGAAAGATTAAAGGCATATGAATTTAAAAAAAATATATACACATAAATCATTTACAGAAAACTCTGCATAAAAAAATCAGACGTCAATCTTGATTTAATGGTGACTTTAAATGTGAAGAACTGTGAGCTCAAACCTCATTGTTTCTTGAGTGTTAAGCATGTTTGCCATATTTGATGTGCTAGTCTGTGTGCTGATCAATTATATATGAATAAAAAACAATTAATTCCAAACATTGATTCATTCTCAGCATCAGCATGGCTGTGATTATGCCGCATGCATCACTGGCATATTCAGAAGAACACTATTGCTTGTGTGGTATTGTTTAATAACATGCAATGATTTTTCTTTCAGGTTTGAAAATCCTCACATCAGCTGTTGCAATAGTCTTTACCATAGCTTTTCCCATACGTACATTTGTGCGTGCCTTTCTGCAAGAAAAATTTGAGATGAGCTGGATCTCCACTGGTGTCTACTTCCTGTGCAACTTGTTGCTGATCATTCCCCGTGTAACCGCTCTGGCACTCTTTTGTAGTGTATTGCCATGGTACCTCATAGCTCACTTCCTGTCTTTGTGGATGCTGCTGGTTTTAGGGGTCTGGAGCCAGAAAACAGATTACATGAAAAGTCCTGGTTGGGAATGGCTCTTCAGAGCGACTATTGGACTCATTTGGTACTTCAGCTGGTTTAAAGTATCAACAGGAAGCATAAAATTAAAGAATGCTCTCTATTATGGTGTCATGGTGTTGGACACATTGATGCTGCTGGGCTTCTGGTGCTGGAAGGTGTTTGAATATTCAGGCTGTTGGAGCTCCTTAAATCCTTACATTGTGACCCCGATATTACTAGGTTTGTACGTTTCTGGAATTCTATTGAAAATTATATACTACAGATGGTTACATCCTAACTTAGATGAACAGAAAATACATAAAACCAGTGAACAACAGAATATCAAACAAGCTTCAGCATTTTATAACATGGACTCAGACTTCCTGGAATCTTCATCTGAAGATACAGCTGCAGCTCCCACTCAGCCTGTCACTGGTGTTCTCAAGAGGGAGAGAGCCATAACTGCTGATTTCTCCTTCTAGTTCTTGGTTTAACTTATGTAATTATCATTCAACAAATGTAATTAAAAAAGTATTTATACACAGAATACATTGTTTTGTGCTAACATAGCTATTTTCTTAATAGCTACAACTTTTATAAAATTTTTCTGGAAAAAAATAAAAATGTTCTCATCTTTTTAAACAGTGATCTAGCTCTTTATTATCTAAATAGAATGAATAATATAGATATCCTTTTTTTACCCATGCTTTTAGCTTTTAAAATGTAGTTGTGATCAAATCATACACAATTCTGGATGACTATTGGAGAGCAAACTACACTATAAAGCAAAAAATCTGAAATGTATGGTAAACATCAACAACAACATGGCAGCTATAGTTGCCAGGTTTTTTACTTACATTTACAGTAAAAAACAACAACAAAATTATATTAACTATACCAACCTACTGGTTCTGGATGACTATTAGAGAGCAAATTTATACAACATACAGCCAGACAATGTTAATTTCTGGAATGTTCATATGTCTGTTATGGTGGCTTTACATGGAAGAGTGCAGAAAAACAAACATTACTAAGAGGAAAAAGTCCTTGAGAAATTTAAATTGTTATTTCTACCTTGGAATAAAGTATTCTATTAGTTCTGTTCATTCCAACTCTGCTAATTCAAGAAATTTACTATTAACATTTTATACTGAATGTGCAGGTATTAAAAGATTAAAATCCACTATAGAGTACTTAAAGATTACACTTTCATGACTTCACTTCTTAACATATTTACTGTAAGAACACTTAAAAAGTGCTTTTGTCATGCTTTAAAGAAGTAGACTTATTTACATGTGTTGACTAATACTAAAGTACACATGAAGTACTTGATTATAATTTTTTATCATTTTATAAATGACACAGAGACAATCAAATTTAAAATACAATAATAATATTCAACCAACAAAAATTAAATTTTAGTATTATCATATGATATCCCATAAAATTAAAATCTATGTGCCATGTACTTGACATTTTTGGCAACAAGGGCCAACATGAGCACATGCTAGGTCCTGTCTAGGTCCATTGTGAGTTCATTTTAGGAATGCATAAATGACAAAGTCCTTGTAGGGGATAGATTTTTTTTTTCTGTATAGTTGCACAGTTGTTCATTAATTGATTGATGTTAGTAAGTTTTATAGAAGACAGAGAGGAAAAGCTGTACCTTTTCCATAAAGTATTGACGATAGTGAAGGCAGTGCATCAGAAAATAAGGTCATAGTAAGAAAGGAAGAAGTTGAAGATCAAGGAGGATAGAAGCAGTGAGGGTGATGGCAGAGATGAAGAATAAAAGTCATAGATTGTTGTGGAAGTCAGGCATTTGGGCACATTATCCTACGCCAGTTTGTAATACGTGATCCATACACTGGATCACGTATTACTCACTACACTGACAAGCAAATGCTCCAAAAATTATGACTAAACAGGTCAAAATCGAGCTACGTGTTGGAAAGTGTGGGGTTAAACTGCAAATTAAGTCTTGTTGATTTTCACTTGTGCTACAATCATTGATTTGGACTTCCAAAAAAGAAACAATGTTAAAGATTGTTTAAAAAAAAAAAAAAAAAAAAAAAACCCAAAAAAAACCCACTAAGACATGGTTTTACTATTTTCCAGGCAACGAAGTTGCACCTGAAATTGTGTCAATGTTTTGACATTTTCACTTGTGAGTTCCAAATAAAATATAGCAGCACAAGATGAAATGGAATGTTGTTAAAGCTATTTTTTTGAAACAGACTTTTTCACTACTTTTCAGATAGTGAAAATGCATTTGAATGTGTTTAAAGTTTTGCCAAATTTGGCAAAAATAATTTACCTTAATAGGACAATGTCAGTTATAAATAACGAAACCCTTAAAAAAAAAAAAAAAAAAAAAAAAAAAAGCATGAAGGGGCATGCTCCGCACTGAATTTATTTTTTTTAAAGACATTTGCTTTACATGCTCATTTGTAGTTACTTTAAGGGATTTTTTTTTTTATTTACTTTGTATCACCTTGTCCAAAACTGTAATTTTTCAGTACTTTCTGATACAACCAGTTCTTTATTTACCCTTGTAAGTTCACAAGTATCTATGCAAATCCCATAGGTGACCTATTTTGATCTCAAAAAGGTGAGTTGTCACTGAAAGGTGAGGAGTTGGCATCTATGAAAAAAAAATCAAAGGTCAGATGTAAAAAACTAATTTTGGAAAATGATTTTAGCCTTAAATATGTCAAATATAAAGTCATTAATTTTTTCTAACTGTGATTTCATAATTCGTCCCAAAGAGGGTTAAATGTACATTTGATAGTGACAGTACACTTCATATTTTAAAGAAAATAATTATGAATTTACATATAAATTTGAACTTAAGTCCTACTTAAGTGGGTCAATGAACACCCTAAAGTTCAGATAACTGCATTTAATATAAATTTAAACAATACATTTATATTTTAATTGCAACTTACATGTAATTGTCTAAAAACATTACATTGTCCTTTTTAAAGTATATCATTTCTGTAATAAGTACTCTTTTTAAAAGTATGCTACAGAGATTTTGAGTCAGAGATAAACAAGCCAAGCAGGTAGGCCAGCCTCAAAGTATTTAATGAACTTCACTTACACAAAACCATAAACAGTGTAGGTACAGATATTTGCTTCTTCAGCCAGTTTCAGTTTGAATATGCCAGAGGTTCTCCTGCTAATCTAAAAGCAGTAATTCCAGGGCTAGATTGAGTACTTATTCTCTGGCTAACATAGCTGTTACATCCCTTGATTGTCTATGCATTAGTAACAAATCCCAAAATCTCATGATACAGTCACGTATCTTCAATTAGGTGTAGATAATAGACAGTATACAGGGACTAGATCATTGTTTTTTTTTGTTTGTTTTTTTTCCTGAAAAATGCAGGAAACAAAGTAGGACATAGGAAAAGCACCAGAAGAGCATTCAAGTGAAAGAATAACAGCATCTGATTGGCTGGGCTATGGAGGAAAATTATTTATGCAGAAATGAATTCAGCGCACATCAAAAGTACCAAACTTAAAGAAAATGACAGACAACGGCGTAGGCCTATGAGTCAAAGTTAACACTTCACCAGAAAAACAAACAATACAAACATATGTTTGTCATATTGCATATGTTTGTCATATTTCAGTAATTCCCTTTAAGATAATACATTTACTGAATGGTGATTATATTTAAAAGGCACGATATAAATATGTACAGGAAAAGAAACACACAGACACACACACACACACACATCTATGCAAACAAATGAAGAGTACACATTCTTAATTGTCAAAGCTGCTTGAGTAAAAATGCTTTTTCTTCAGGCTCAGTAATGTTCAGTCACAATCTCACAGCGGCCGGGAATATTAAACCCAACCCGCTCGTAAAACCACCTTCAACCAAAATTGAAACAATCATTTATCACTGATCAGAAATGTATTGCACACTATCACACAGTTTTTCTCCCAAACACGTACGAACGAAAGAAAAAGGTCACAGGCTGGGGCCCTGTAGTTTCAAATCCATGGGTAATTTTGGCTTTATGCAAGAGGTAATATTTCAAAATCCCACTCAGCCACATGACTTGCCTCAGGGGACAAGGATGCAGTTAGTTCATGTGGCTCATAATTGCATTTATAGACATTTAACAGATATATTTCTAATGGGACGTATAATTCCAGGAGCTTATGTTTCCCTCAAAACAACACCTTTATATGGATTTTAAAGAAATATCTCACCCAAAAATTCTCATCATTTACTTACCCTCATGTTTAAGCCTATAACAACCTGACTTTCTTCTGTGGAACACGAAAAAATTTTAAGCTGCTTTTTTCCATACAACGAAAGTGAGTAGGGATGGTGCTACTGCGATCCACAACTCTTCTGAAGTCATCAAAACAGCCACAAATTTAGAAAGCCATTCATTGAAAATTCTCCCCTGTCATAGCTCTGAAATCTCAATTGAATTTTTGTTCATACAAATACAGCATGTCAAGTAATGTCACGTGAAATTTGAGCCGTTTCTGTCTCATAACCGAATTAGACTTGGGAGCTACAGCAAAGGAGAAGGCTGTTTGTGTGTAACTTAGGTCATTCATAAAATAAAATAGGATTTAGGTATGTTCCTCATCATATGACTTCAATCATATAACATACTAGATGTATTTTGACTTCTTTTATAGTTCTTTTATGGTGATTCCCATTCAAATTTCATTGTATGGAAAAGAACAGTGTGAACATCCTCCTTTTGTGCTTCATGAAAGAATCACAGGTTTGGAACAAAAGTAATGCAAAAGATGATGATTCTCATTTTTGAGTGATTAATTCTTTAAAGAAAAAGGGATAAAATGTACAGAAAGAAATATGGTTTATATTCGGCACTCTCTAATTTGTAATATTGCCCAATTTAAAGCAGAAATGAAGTGTGTATGAAGGGTAAAAAGCATGTAGACCCCCGGAACTGAGGACAAATTCACTTTAGGAAAATTCATAGATACAGTAAAAATGAAATGTGATCTATACTAAACCCTGTAGCTACCATCTGAAGATAGATATTAAACGGGCCACGTCTGTGATCCGTTTTAAGAACTGAAATAAATGCATCATTTCTGAGGCGTCTAAAGCATTTAACCTGCCATCTCATAAAAACCAATATCCTGACCTTTGGAATGGGCGCAAATCAAAATGGCTAATTTACTTTTCAGACCTTTAAAAAGTATGCAAAAAAAAAAAAAAAAACAGACAGAACTAAGTTTACTCCTAAGTTTCTGTGCCAGTGCAGACTTTTGGTCATGGGTTGTTCCTTTGGTGAATCCAGTTACATTGAAGATGGTAAAGCTACATCCTTTTTCCAAGAGAAATATGCAGTGAGAATGGGAGACAGTGTTTTCCTCTTTCCGTGTGTACGGTGATGTGTTGTCCCAGTGCAAGGTTCAATGTAGGGGGAGGATAGCTGCCATTGAGGGAGTGGAGGGCTTGTGAGATCGTGTCGTGTGTCACAGATCCTCTTGAGTTCTTGTCTATGACCACTAGACTCTACTCAGGCTGCTCCACAGATGCGATGGATAAGGATGGGTGGATGGGATTGCTGATGGGTGCAAACGAAGAGATCCATGTTTTACCTCCAACTCCATCTATAAGAAGTCCAGTTCCAGAGCTTGGTGAAGGGAAATCAGGTCTCCATGAGAAGAGATTCGCCAAAATGGCATGTTGTGCTAAACAGTGATAGTGCAAAAGGATTAGATCACAAATACATAGAATAAATTTGAGGTTTGCCTAATCAATACAATAAAGCAACACTAGTGAACCTGTATTATTTATAATGTTACAAAATATTTCTACTTCAAATAAATGCTGTTCTTTTAAACTTTCTATTTATTAAAGAATCCTGAAAAAAGTATCACTGTTTCCACAAAAATATGAAGCAGTACAACTGTTTTCAACCATGATGGTAAGCAATGTTTCTTGAGCTGCAAATTTAGCATATTAGAATGATTTGTGAAGGGTCATGTGACACTGACAAGACTGGCGTAATGGCCGCTGAAAATTCAGCTTTGCCATCACAGGAATAAATTATATTTTAAAATATATTCACATAGAAAACAGTTATTTTAAATTGTAATAATGTTTCACAATATTAAAATTTTTACAGAATTTTGTAATCAAATAAAAGCAAACTTGGTGAACATAATGGACTTTTCAAAAACATCTCACTGACTCCAAATGTTTGAACGGTAGTGTACCTCAAGGGTGTACATTACGTAAATAATTTAGATCATCGAATTTTGAAAGAAAAAAAAGTTTGGAAACCCCTGAACAGCAGTATCATCAGGAATTTTTTGCAATTGCATAATATGATGTATTATATTGTGATCTGATCACATTGACAAGATTATGTAATGTGTCCAAATGCTGGTATTGTACCTGCTTTGCTGCAAATTCTTCATCACGGCCGTCCCCTATAACAACATAGGTCACTTTCTTCCCAAAGCGAGCGATGATGCGTTCAAAGCAGCTCTCTTTTCCTGTTAAGAGAACAGTCATTGTTAACTATACTATGCGTAAATTTACCCTTGGACTCAGTTTCCGTTTAATAGCAATTATTTTAAAGGGCGAGTCCACTCAAAACAAACATACTGGCATCATTTATTAACCCTCATGGTTGTTCAAAACCATATGAAGTTATTCGGTTATCTTATTTCCGCAACCCATGTTTTACAGAGATTATGTGGAAAGGTTTATTTTCAAGGTTTATTTGTAGTTTATTTTAAATTTTTAGAGCTTAAAAGCCCCTGGTGTATAGGAAACCGCAGTGTGAACATTCTTTATTCTTCAACATTCTCCCTTTGTGTTCTGCAAGTCTGGACCTTCTGGCCTTGGAATGATATAAGGGTCTGAATTTTAACTTTTGGTAAACAAAACCTATTACCTATTTTAGTGGCACTGTAGATGTTCTCGATAGGAAAGACGTCACCCAGGCCATAGAGAAGCACTTTAGCTAAAGCAGGAACCAGCTGAGTGGTGGTGACCAGAATATTCATACATCTGCCCCTGTGAACGAAGACCAAAACCATTAGCTCATTGTTAGCTTGTACACTACATTTAAGCTGACATAACCGCACTGAGAAACCTGTTTAGCATGATTATCTATCACTTCACACACAGTGTTTAATGCCTAGAGGTAGATCTGATGTTTTTCTCTAAATCATGCATGTTCAGAGAACAGAAACGAATGCAGTAGGGTTAGATATCGGTACAGATGCCCTTAATTTCAATTTGATTCCAATTCACAAGATCTCAGTTCAATTCTCGATGTGATTCTCAATTTGATTCAGTGAATATAGATTAAATACAAATACTAATAATACTCAGGTAGGCCTACAGAAATTGAATGAAGTAAATTAAATGTAAATGTATAAATTAAATATAGATTAATCCTTATTAAAGTTACAAATGTTATTCAGTCAAAAGCAGTCTTTTCTTGTTTGATTAACATTTCAATCACAGACAGCAGCAGGAATATTAGACTGCTGTCACTTTAAGACTTATGCACGGATCCAATATACTGATACTGTACATGCGTTGTCTTTCTCTACTGTTTACGTTCACACAAGACATAACCGACTAGGTTTACTAGGATACTCACCAAGACGGGCATTTTGACAAAAATTTGTGCAGGCGTGAATGAGAAATCAATTCAGTATTTGCTTCACTGTTTGAGACACGGCTTTCTGGGCGCACACACAAAACGCAAGTACTGAATCGAGAGAGTTGACAGTTCCGTCAACTGTCCCAAGCGTCTTTCACACTGAAAGGCGCACCTGCATCAGCCATGTTAAGCACTAAATGAATGACAGGCTTTCCGTTGTAAAATTGCACAAGGTAAATAAGAGGATGGAGAAGGCTAGTAATAAGATTCACGTCAAGTAGATCTCATGTTCAATGTTTGCGGGGGGAAAATAAAAAGAAGAAAAAAAAAAACTATTTATTAAGATGCAGGTTGAGTGAGTCGTACCTTGACTGAATGAGCAAGAGAGATTTGAGGGCAGTGCTCCGCCAGGCATCTGTAACAGTCTCGATCTCTGAGCGCAGCCTGAGCAGTAGGTCTCTCTTCATTGGGCTCAGCAGACCTACAAAAACAGCAATGTTGACATTAAAATAAATTATATATTTTATATGATATGCAGTAATTTAAAGATACTGCTGGACTTGGTACAATATAATACCACGTCATGAAATAAAAAAAAATATATAAAAAAATTTAAGAAATTAAAATTGGATTAGTATACTCAGTCAGTCCTAAAAAGTTGGCAAAATTTAGATAGGGCACACTAAGGAAAAAAAAAAAAAGTTTGGTCTCGGTTTTTGGTCTCTGTTCTTGTGTCTAACCACTCAAATGTGTAAATTGAAAAGTTGTGAACATTGTTGGGTCTGTAAGATTTTTTAAAATGTTTTTGAAAAAAAGTCTCCAGTGCTGAGCAAGGCTGCTTTTATGTGATCAAAAATACAGTAAATACATTTATAGTGCGAAATATTGCAATTTGAATATTTTAAAATGTAAGGTATTCCTGTGATGGTAAAGCTGAATTTTCAGCACTCTTCATTGTCACAGAAATCATTCTAATATGATGATTTGCTGCTCAAGAAACATTTCTTCTTATTATTATTGCTTATTATGAAGAATAAGAAAGTTGAAAAAAGTTGTGCAGCTTAATATTTTTGGAAACCTTGATACTTTTTTTTAGGATTGTTTAATGAATAGCAAGTTCAAAAGAACAACATTTAATTGAAATTGAAATATTTTGTAACAGTATAAAAGTTGTACTGTCATTTTTAATAATCTAATGCATTGTTACTGAATTAAAAAAAAAAAAAATCTTACTGACCTCAAACTTTTAAACTCTAGTGTACATCAACAAAGTGAAGAAACAGTGCTTGTGAAGCCATTTCATGGGGTTAACAAAAGTGTTTGTTTTTAATGCCATGCCAGCTTCTGTGGTAAAACGTTTTACAATCTATTTTTGCTAAAAACTCTAAAAAAGGTTTCTCACAAAGTTAAAACCCAACAAAGTAATAAAACATGCTTTAGGGATAAAGGGTTTTGGCAGAAAGAACATGTTGGTGGATCTTTGTTAACAAAAGGGAAGAAGAAATGAACTGGAAACACACAGCTAATACTGCATTCTCACTCCAGCCGTGATGTAACACTGCTACTGCTTCGGTGTTCTGTGTACAAGCTTTAGCATGCTAGAACAGTAAACCAGTTATTCCAAAAATGTCCCACTGTCAGTTCAATCAGGCAGCATACGTGAGGCCGTCATGAACTTCATTCCAATGTTCTTGATTAGATATTAATAAAATATGAAAAACAAGCTATAAGGCAAGCCAGAGAACTACTACATGACTAAGTAACAGCACCACCTTGTGCAGGGTGTCTGCAGGGTTTTCAAAATCAAATTTAAGGCTTTTTAAGACCTGCACAAATTAAATTAATACTGTATGTGAGGGGTAGGGCAATGTCTATGGTAACATATTAAATCGTAAAATGACATGATGGTTGACTTTGAAATGTGTAGTGATCATATTTAATTAAATCATCACCTCTGAAGTTTAATAATCAATCACATTAAACCATATCGCGATTCACGTTTATCCGTCCCCAACTACTAAGACATCTTGAAATGATAATTAAGACTTCTCTTATACAATGTAAAGATATTTAAGATAATGACAAAACCGAATTTAAGACTTTAAGGACTTGCGGGGACTCTGCCTGTGTGAAGATGCAGCGGGGTTTGAAATAGAGATAAAAGACACAATCTCACCTCCCACATTCCCTTGGAATCCGTTGTAGATCTCTTTGAGACGGCGATATCTGAAAGCCAGCTTACGCATCCACTCTACTCCTCCCTGTACCGCTGCGGTGGAACCCGGACCACCACCTGCACTAGGCCCGCTAAAGCCATCGCTAGAGAAGTTGTAGTTGCTAAGACAGAATGATCAATATTAGATGTGTTAATATAGACAAAACCAAAAAACATATTTTATATATATATATATATAACTTTTACACATAACCTTTGTCATAAATGTAACAGTAATATGTGTGTTTTGAGGATAAGCAAAACAATTGAAAAGCAGTTTGCTTATCTAAGAAATTGCTGGAAAGCTCATCACAAAATCTGACTTTGTTTCATTACCTCAAATCCTGCCCATTGTCGTCTGAGGCAACATCATCAACATGGACTTGATCACATTCCTGTTTTGACAGCAGAGGTAAATGTTATTTACATGAACCTAACAGACAGCAAACTGACCCTTGTGTTACACTACACTTACCTCCAGGTCATTGAAGAAGAGATGTGTGTCTGCAAGCTCAAAGATCAACTCCTCCATCTGAAGACCCAGATTGAGAACTGTTGCTGGGTCCTGAATAATTAAAACCACCCCAGAAAACAGCAAGAATGTTAGAAGAGAAAAAAACAAAACAAAACAGAAGATCAACAAATCAATCACAATACCTCTGAGATTTTAAAAGAAATTTGTTGTACCTTGCCAAACTTCTGTGCAAATGAACCAGTAAGAAGAGAGTGGAAAATGATAATGGTTTCATCCAGATCCCACAAGAAGATACGCTGAGAAAAGAAAAGATTTCCTTGTCAAGTTTGTTGCATTTGGCTGTTGACCAATCCATTATGTTCATCTCATGATTTAATCACTCCATTTAATACATTTAACAAAAAAAAAAATATATCTATTTAGCTGAGCAAGCTCAATTTAATGATTCAGAATGCAATGCAAGTAAAAAATGAATTTTCAGTGCTGTTGCAAGGGGTTTCTATTTGTTTTCACATTGGCATATCATTGGCACATATCTTTTTTTTTAAGAGGTTAGCGTATGTTTCTAAAACTATGCAAGCTGCTGCATTACCTCAAGGTCATTGTCTGTGGACTGGGAACCATCTGGTTTCTTAGCTTTGCCTTTAGCTTTGCTAGGAGGGTTTTTGCGGTTGGGCTCATCCTGGTCTTGTGCTCCTGTGGGAAGGGCCATCCCAGCAGGCAAAGCCACACCAGTTGGAAGCGTCACACCTGGGGATGCATCTGAAGGAATGTACCAAAAAAAAAAAAAAAACACTGCAGTGAGAGCCAGAAGAATGACGGGCCATTCACAATGACAACATGACCTAGACCAAGTCAGTACAGAGCAACAGTTTTGCTTGCATTTACTGTCAAAACTTTTTTATTTTTGTATAATATATAACAATAGTGTATAATATATATATAAATATACTCACATACATATATAATGACTACCATTCTAAAGTTAGGGAGTTTATAATGTTTTTGAAACATCTCAGTCTTTTGTTGCTCACCAGGGCTGCATTTACTTGATCAAAGATAGCGCAAACAATAGACAGTAAAAACAATAATAATCTGAAATATTATTACAATTTAAAATAATGGTTTTCTATTTTAATACATTATAAAAAGTAATTTATTCCTGTGATGGAAAAGCTGAATTTTCAACAGCCATTACCCCTGTCTTCAGTGTCACGTGATCCTTCAGAAATTATTCTAATATGCTGGTTTTCTGCTTAAGAAACATTTCTTACTATTATCAATATTGAAAAGAGTTTACAACTGCAGGGCTCAACAATAAGGACTGCCCAATGGCCCGGGGCCCAGTGTGAACAACACTCGGGACAGTAGACGGAACGGTCACTTGCCCGATTGGACCAGTGCTGTAGGGTGTGCGTTATATATCGTCTATGATATCGTAATTGTTGATTTAACGATCTGACATTATAGAGATGTCCCTCACTTTACAAAAACCAAACAAAAACATTGAGTGCACGCATACACTACGTGACGTGGTCTAGTAGATTAGACTAGTGCATGTGCATATTAAGAGTGCACGATTTCACTGCGTGATTTAGTCTATTAAAATTCTTTTAGAATGCCCCCAGAATTCAAAATAAGGGGCAAAAATGCCCCTGTATGTCTTTTATATTTATGTAATTTAATATAGTTAACCAATATTACATGAAGAGCGCCATTTTATCCAAATATAAGCATGATTACAAAAGTGATAATGATTTTATACAGCGTACAGTTTAATAAACAAGCAGTTTATATTAAGTGACTTACATTTTAGACACCAAATTGCTTGTTTCGCTCTATTTCACCCACAAAAATAGTTCCAAACAAAGTCCACTTTTGTATCTCTGAGCAACACTTCCTGAATGAATCAGCTGTTTGAATGAATCGGTTGAATCTCAATGATTCGCTTATTAACAGGGACTTGCTGCCACCTACTGGCGGGTTTAATTTCACATTTAAAGTATCTTTTCATTTTATAAATAATTTCAAATAACAGTATTTAACGTTTTATATTTCCAACAATTCAAAACATTACTTATGCATCTGTAACTGCTCTTGAATGATTAATTTTAATAAAGTTTAATCTATAGTTATACATTAGATTACAATTTCTGTACCTGAAACAGGTTTATGCCTACAAAAAACATTGTTTCACAAAGCACTGTTTATTTCATTTGTTTTTTCTGTTGAATTTATTTGTGCTATTACTTGTAATTTGTTTATGTGTTCCTATTTTATTACTTACTCTTTACTTTAAATGAGAATCTAGTAGCTTTTGGTGTCACCTTATAAAAAAAACAACGAAAACAATAATTTGGCTTATTTTACAGGCCTATTTTCTTTTCTTTATTATTTTTTTATTGTGGGGCCAGTGAAGATTTTGCCAGGGCAAGTAAAAATTTGAACCTCTGAAAAAAAATCCTTAGCAGCTTTATTTCAAGACTCTTTGATGAAGAGAAAGTTTAAGAGGTCCATGCTAAATGAAAATGTCTTCTTAAAAAAAACCAAAAAAACAAAAACAATTGCAATTACTGGTAATTAGAAAGTTTTAAAAGGTTTACTGCAAAGTTACAGAGGGAAGATGATAACACACCTGTTGTGTTGGGCAGGTTTGCAGAGGCACTACCTTCTGTCTTAATGGCTGGATATCCAGGTGCCACTACACCTGCTCCATCTCTATCATTGCTGGGCAGCCCAGCGGACAGGTAACTGGGAGGAGGAGCGTAGTACTGGGAGAACTGACTCTGGCCAAGAGAGTTGTAATTTGAAAACTCCTAAAAAAATAAAAAGGGGACATCAGAAATGCGACCACTCTTAAGAAATTCTGCAGCGTTTATATAAATTAAATTCGTGCTCATTGTTTGTTCAACAAAAAGTAACCAAAGCAAACTGATTTTTTCAAGCTTTCCTTTCTATGTGTAAAACAACCTACTTTTCTGAACCACAGTCAAATAAGTGTCACAATTGACAGGTTGAAACGATACAGAAAGAACTGTTTGAAATCTAAATCTTTCTATGTATATTATTTTGTTTTATTTCTCTTTTTTTAATCACTTCTCCATTTATAAAAAAGGTATATTGTAACATCATGATCAAGAACATGATGTTTTTACATTTTTAAAAGAAACCTTGTTCTTCACTGTATAATGTCTAACTAAATGAGCAGAGGATTTCGTTTACAGACTTATGAAAATTGTAGTTCAAGTGAGACAACCTGTATAATTAAATATGACTTCAACTTAGGTAAAATAAAGTGTTCATCTAATCCAAGAAGCATCAACAGCATTTGTATACAAGTAACTCTGTCCTTTCTAGTATTGAGTTCCTTCCTCCCTCAACTGCAGATGGACTCACCTGATGTGTGCCAGTGGCTGTGGTCACAGCAGTTCCTGGGGGGATATTAGTGTACACGCTGGATGTAGTGAAACAGGAACCTGAATGGGGATGAAGAATAATTATACAGTATGTCAAAAAGAGTGAAGTGAACAGCTCAGTTGTACAAATTACTGGCGAGCATGATAAATATTACTGAATTAAATGGTGTATGAGCGTTAATGAAAAGGTTTTGGCAGATGGAACTGGACGGGTCTTTGTCCTCAGTGGTCCTGTAGTGATAAGGCTGTGAGGTGCAGAGAGCATGTAGAGGCAGAGAGCAGTAGCAGGCTTGCCTTGGCTGGGGTAGGAGTAGTGGATCTGGTTGGGTTGGGTTGAGGTATAGGCTGAGCTGAAGCTGAGAAACCCCGTCTGGCCAACAGAGGGCGCTTCGGGCAGCCGCGACTCTGTCTTTAAGCCCGGCCACATGGACCCTGAGGCCGTGCATGGATAGATGGCGCAGGACAGGGCAAAGAGTGGAGGAGAGAAGGGATGCAGAGACGAAAGTGGTGATTAGAGGGAGGTTAAGAACAGGATGTAATGCAGACATGAACTGATCTGACTGCCAGCGTACAGTGTGAATGCAGGGTGAGGGTTTAAGTGGAATGAGTTTGGGTGAAGTGTTCTGATGAATTAAAGCACAGACGGCAACTGGGTGAAGCACAGACCAAATGGTGGCAGTCCGTACGTCTGGCCGGACTGAGGAAAGCCGCTGTATACGGTCGACTGGCCCAGGGAGGGGAAAGCCACTTGACTGGCATATGCAGTGACAGCCGTGCTGAAGAATAATGGAGGAGAGTTAATAGCTGAATGTTCAAAAACACTACTGTACTTATGGAGGCTGCTATAGACTTTTGTCTGGGTAGACAACATATTTATTCTGACTTAAACAAATGAAGGTGCAGTCCATTCAGTATGTGGTATGATCTTAGTCAACATGAATTCAAAACTGAAACTATTTACTTTCTTATTACATGTTCCTGGTCTTATGAAATATTCATCTGTGCATGTTATTTTAAAGAAAAAAAAATATGTTTGCCTTTCATTAAAATGTCATAACTTTCACCTAATTTTTACACCTAAAATTTGCTTTCCATAGAGAGAGAGATTAAAGAAAAACCCTATCATGGATTGAAACAACATTTATTGATGTATTATGTACATGCACTATAAGACCAATGTCTTAAGCAAGCAAAGAAGAAATTATGATCCCATACCGATTCCAAATGACATGCTAGACTATTCAGTTCAGGTTTTATTAAACACATGACCAACTTTATTTTCTGTACTAACCTGTTTTTAAAATAACTTTTAGTACTTACTTGGTTCCTTGGTAGATCTGTGAGGTATATTCAGTGGCTGTGGTTGTGGTGAGGTCTTTGCATGTCACTGCTGTTAAAAAAAAAACAGGGATGTTTTACTACAATGGTATCATGTTTTAAATGAATGTCTGAGCAAGACAACATCTTTTGCCCTGATATAGTAAATGGGCCTTACCATTGTGAGTATATGCATTTTCTGTGACACAGCCCTGAGATCTTGATATCGTCTCTTGATTTGACTGTTCTGGACCCCCAGGCACTGCTGGAGACATTGGGGAGGTTGATTATATTTACACGTCAAATACATGCAGGGGCAATACAGTCTTTTGACAATATTCAATATAAAATAACATAAGTGTTACAGTCTGAGTAAATAAAGAAATAAAGCAATTATAACTACAAAGTATATTTAAAATGTTTAAAATGTGTAGGCCTAATATAAGAAGCAAAACAGTAAAAATAATCAAAGTATGTTTCACACAGTTTTTATTTACACAGAAAAATCTCCAGAGTTAAATCAACTCTACTCAAGAGTACATATGGTCCCTCTCTAAATAGTGTTAAAATAACACTGAAACAGAGTTAAAGTTAATGAGATAATTAAGCAATTAATTAATAATTGCGCATTACTGATGAACACCTGCTGTTAACAAGAATCTGAAGAAAAGAGAAACACAAGAACTACAACTTACTTCAGTCACAGCCTTATTAATTGCTTAATTATCTCATTAACTTTAACTCTGCTTCAGTGTTACTTTAACACTATTTAGAGAGGGACCATATTTACTCTTTTGCAGAGTTGATTTAACTCTGGGGATTTTACTGTGTTTGATTATATAATTTTAGAATTTATATGAACCAATATAACAATACATAGTAATAAACGGCAATATTTACATTTATTTTACTAAAGTTTAAAGCTTGTAAAAATAGATTTTCAAATGATATTGGACAGTATGAAAGAACTCATTTGAAAAAATTAATTCTCAGCAAAACTTTTGCTCCTGTTGTGTAAATCAAAAACGTGATTCTGTCCTATTACTCTCATACCTAACGGCCAAATAAATAGGTGTTAAAATCAACGCAAAATTCACAATGTTGGTGAACAGTTAGGGCTGTCACGGCAAAGGAATTTCCCTTGTGGTGATTTTGAGTGGCTCAATGTCGCGATATGCGATATCATCGCCATTTTTTTATTTATTTTTTGCTATATAAATAAGTGTTATGACGTGGACAGAAGGAGATTAAAAAACAAACATACTGAATGAACACGCAGGAGAATAATGCAAATCACACAATGCATAAACAAGAACTGACAGAGAACAACTGAAACACAGGACTATATAAACAGGGGTAGAACAAAGGGAAGTAAACTAGGCGTATGTGAAATTAATACGTAACTACTGCAACAAACAAGGACATAATCAGTAACCAATGAAACTGAAACTAAACAAAGTGGGGAAACAGGAACTAAAGGAAACAGAACAGAATGTTAAAATAAGGTTCCACATAACAGAATATAATAAGACAATAAGCTCGTTGGGCTATTGTTATATGTATAACAGTTCTGATCCTCAAATCTGACTGGACGAGAGGCTTTCTAAGACTGCTGATATTTTTCAATAGTATCCCGTATAAGCACTGCTTTGTGCATTTTAGACAGGCTATCAGTCAGTGCAGGCTACACTGTTACACCATTAGGTGCAGGCAAGGGACTGTCTTTGAGTGAGTCATTAAACCGCTCATTCATCTAATATAAAAAAAAAAAAAAAAAAAAAATGAAATTATTTTAACTTTGAGTGCCATCTCATAAGGCTCAATCAACCAGCAATATGTCGCCAGGGTAACACTAAAGCTGATGCTTCTCTTCATAGAAGCCAATGGCATTGATTCAATGCATTGACCAGTGCTGACACTATTCATGGGAAATACCCTTAAAGGTTGAAAGGATGCTATGATAAGACAAAGAATGCTTTCCTCTTTGGACATTGGCAAACATTTTTTTCACAAATGTATGACTTAACCTAAAGAAGGACAGACGCAGATAATCACACACACTCAGGCAATCTCTCGCTCTCTGTTTAGGCTTATTTAGTGCAAATCTAAGGAGCCTCTATACAAATCAGTTAAGTAAAAAAGAGCCAGTTGGTGGGGGAAAAAAAATTACATTCTTCAGTCTTAACATAATAAACTTATTTAACATTCAATACACATGCACGAAGTGTAAAAGAAGGGTATAGCCTTATGGAAAAAAACGTGAACATCATGGCTATGGTGGTTGCTTGCATTTCTCTGTGGTTGGCTTGTCACTATCACGGTATTACAATATTGGTTATCACGACAGTCCTATAAACAGTCAGCAAAATATATTTGATATAATTGCCCTGCCCAACACACACACGCATCTTGTACCACCCTAAAATAAACTAAATATTTCAGATGAAAATGAAAGCAGAAACCTACTTACTTAAGTGCAAGTGAGCGACAGATGATGGTGGATATGAATTGACTTCAGGCTGTGCTGTTGATTCGTCCCGGTTAGGGGAGTCACTGCTGTCATTAGCAATCACACTGCAAAAGAACAACTTTTAGAGCCTTGTCCTGTTGTTCTCTTAATGTATAAATGAACACAACAATGAAAACTGTCAGCTTCCAGATTTCTTTAGTTCTGTGCACGAGTGGCTAAGACACAGTGATTGTAGCCATTCTGATACAAAATATTTTCAGACATTTGTTTGTTTGTCTGACATTTTGTTAAAGATAATGAACTGTAACTGAAGATTGGAAATTATCCCAAAAGACTTCAAGCTTTACTCTGACAAGACACTCTTTGTTCTGTCTCTTTCCCCTTACTTGCTCAAGGGCACAACAGTAATAGAGCAAGATTATGATCTTATATCAAGTTCCTTGATCTGTACTGCTTAGAATGGCATCTTCACATCCTAGCAGTCTAATCCTTAACTAGTATGTTATAGCCTATATGCAGGCTACATATAAAAATATGAAATGCACTCCACCCTGTAATGAAAATGCAAATGAACTTACCGTGAATCACCATCCTGACTCACTTCTGGATCATGCCGAGCTTTCTTTGTCTATTCAATAAAAAAAAAACAGAGAAAAAGAGCAAACATTTATTACATTACATCTCTCACCATGTTGATTTACAGTGGTTGATGGCATTTGACATAATAATGTGAAGCATTTCATGCAGTGACAGCAGCATACTGCAGTGTGACATGCTATGCTTAAAGGTATAGTTCACCCAAAAATGAAAATTCTGTCATCATTTACTCACCCTCAAGTTGTTCCAAACCTGTATAAATTTCTTTGGTCTGCTGAATACAAAAGGAGATATTTTGAAGAAAGTTTGTAACTAGGCTGCTTTGGGGCACCATTGACTTCCATAGTAGAAAAAAAAAAATACTATGGAAGTCAATGGTGCCCCAAAACAGTTCAGTTTCCCACATTCTTCAAAATATCTTCCTTTGTGTTCAGCAGAACAAAGAAATTTGTACAGGTTTGGAACAACCTGAGGGTGAGTAAATGATGACAGAATTTTCATTTTTGGGTGAACTATCCCTTTAATCTAAAACTAGTAATTAGGGATGTGAGCAAAGACTAATTTCATTAAAGTTTAAACAGATATTTTGCAACTGACTAGTCTAAATATACCATATTCATACTGTATTGTCCCTCATAACTGGCAGTATAACAAGCCTATAAGCAAGCGTAATTGTTATATACTAGTCTGACATGACAGACAAAAACGGAAAAGTTGTGTAGGTTTTCAAAATACTCCTTCACCTTGCTAATCTTCTGAGTGGACATTTCTCTGTTTTTGTTTGCCGCTTCAGATATACACTTTTCAAAATAATATATTAATTTTCAAATGTCACATTAACATGATGGTAATTTAAACTTAGCCTTTGTAAAAATATAAAGCAAAACATTAAATGTGCAAATAAAAAAATAAAAGACTAGCATTTCCAAGTTGACTAGCAGCAGCATCGTTTAATCGACCAGTCTAGCACATCACTACTAGTAATATTTTTTTCTAATTCCTGTATAATTGTCACACAAACTATCAGAAAGGGGAAAACTGTATATTTTAGGTGCATTTTTATCACCTTTTAGTAGGGGTGGGCGATGTGACCAAAATTTTATATCACAATATGAGTAATGTTATTCACGAACTATATCACGATATATATATCGTCAACAATGTCAATATCAATATCACAAAAAAAAAAAAGAACACTAGCTGGACTAACACAAGTAAAAAAAAAAAATGTAAAATTTGAACAAAGAATCTAATTACAAGCAATAGGACAAAAAACTACAACAGAACAAAGACACAAATTAATTAGACCTACCTGGAAAAACTAGCACTAGATAAGCCTATTTAGAAATACTACATAAATTGTAAAAAAGTAATCAAATGTACAAAAACACTGCATAGTCTTCACTGTGTAAATTAAATATACATTATTCTTATTAAAGTTACAAATGCAATTCAGTCAAGAGCAATGAGATTGTCTGATTAAAATTAAATGGCAAAGACAGCAGCAAGTTTATTAGGCTGCTGTCACTTTAAGACCAAATGCACTGATTTAATATAGCCTACTATTCACATGTGCCCTCTTTCTCAACTTTTTACGTTCACATAAGACATAAGACTTTGTTTACAAGTATACTCACAAAGACGGGCATTTTGACACAAACGAGTGTGTATTTGACTGTTCAAGCCCAATAATGTGCCAAAAACAACTTCGTTCAATACTCACGTCACAAGCTGTTTCAGCACCGGCTTCATGTGCACAGTGTGCGTGTCTCTCACAGCGCTCAGAAACAGTCTCTAAGACAGCGTGCGCATATACAGAAAGGAGTCCTCTTTTGCTGCTTATTGTGACTGAACGATTTAAAGGCTTAAAAAGCTTAAGATGCATTCAAATGATAAGCTTTCGTGATGGTGCAGCATGGGTACGTCAGGTGAGCATAACCGCGATAGAGACAATAATCCAAAATCTCTATCGGTTAATAGTGTCTACCAGTATATCGCCCAGCCCTAACTTTTAGCTTTTTGGTAGTTAACTCAAGAATAGTCCTCATCACCTTCCCATTGGTCAGACTGCAGGGCTATTTTTGAATGAAATGCAAAAAAGCTTAAAGGTGATTAAAATGCACCTAAAATAAACACTTTCCCTTTTTTTAAAATGTATATCTTGATGCTGAACAAGAAGAAATTAATACTATTTGTCAGCTAAGCATGAATGTTTCTTCATTCCTGTACTGGTGTGTAAGTAATAAACATCAATGTTTACATGTATTTTTATTTATTTATTTTTTTTACTAAAAACCTGAAAGAAATTAGTGTTTTAAACCAAATCAGTCATATGGACAGTATGAAAGAACTCAGTGCATTGTACTTACAGGTAGCTCGGGCACCTCTTGCGACTCGTCCATGGCTGTGAAAAGACGTCTTTACCGTCCTCCCTAATAAATCAGTGCCGTCAGTCTCTGCAGTTGCCGCTGCTTCTGCTTTGGCCAAGGCCCTGCATGAAAGACATAAGACAACACCGTGAGACATCTTTATATATGCTCTCCACTTCACTGGGGTTGATCCTTGTCAGTTGTGTGTGTGCGCGATCACGGTGCTGAGCATCATGGGAAAGTCAGGGGGAAAAGTGGGGCTTGCGGGGCCTAATCCCACTGTCACCCTCGTGGCAGGTGAGCTCAGCACCAGCACGTGAGGTGCCCCCACAAAAGCACCAGATGTTTCCCCCGTACCCTCCCACTCTCCAGGGCACATGCCTGGATTATATGGCCGCCTCTCCTTACATGTTTACTAACCTACATTTGGTGAAAACTAGGAGGCTTGTATTCTTTCCTGATTATATCAAAAAGGCATTAGGTGTTTCTGCGCAAGCTGTCACATCCAAACGGTGGGCGAGGATAAGATCTAACCTAATTTTATTCACCTCATGCCTTCTTTAAACTGCATTTATATAATTGGAATATGAAGCAGGAAAGGGAGAAAGCAGGTCAGACGCTCACTTACACTGGAGCCAATTTAGCAGACGCTTGCTAAAGCTTCATTCATGTAAATACGAGACTACATTGTTTAGTAAAACACGTGTATCTCTGAGCGATGCTTATGCAATGTCCAGCTCAATGCCCCAGGAACGTGATGCAGGAATGGAAAATGTGGGGGAAAAAAACATGTAAACCTAAAACTCTTTTTGAAATAAATTTTAAAATTTGGTCAACTTACACAGACCATCTTAGTTTGGGTTAGTTCACCCAAAAATGAAAATTCTGTCATCATTTAAACACCCTCATGTCACTCCAAACCTGCTTATGACCAAAATATTCTGTTTCTCATACAATGAAAGTCAATGTCCAAAACAACATTGGACCATTGACTGTCACTGTATGGAGAAAAAAAAAAAAAAATCTTATTTTTACCTACATTTTACTCTATTATACTTAAGCATTTGAATATATTTGGCAATAACTACTATTTGGTCAAAATCTTTCATTCAATTTTTTTTTTTTTATAATTGGCATTGTACACAATGAATATTGTTAACTCTGTGTCTGTGTCTAATTATCCTCTATTGTAAGTTGCTTTGAATAAAATCATCTGCTAAATGCATAAATCTAAATGTATATTATTTCCTGTGAATGAAATAAACAAATAATAAACACACTAACCCTAACCCATGCATTTCAGACTAAATAAACAAACACATTGAATATCATTATAATGTAGTTTAAAGGGTTAGTTGACCCAAAAATGGAAATTGTAATTTATTACTCACCTTCATGTCATTCCAAACCCGTAAGACTTTCATTCATCTTCAAAACACAAATTAAGTTATTTTTAATGAAATTTGAGAGCTTTCTGTCCCTCCACTGACAGCTTACGCAACTACCACTTTCAAGCCCCAGAGAGGTAGTAAAGGCATCATAAAAGTAATCCATGTGACTCCAGTGGTTTAACTTCAACTTCATGAAGCGACTTGAGTACTTTGTATGCGCAAAAAAAAAAAAAAAAACCATAATTAACCACTTTATTTACAAAATATTAATTGTCAACGCACATTTCCGACAGCACAACACACATGCACGCGTGTTCATGAGAGCATGATGTTGTGTTGACGTGAGAGCAAACGTTGTTGTGTGAACGTGCGTTGATTAATATTTTTTTAATGTAGCTGTGTAGGCTGTCAATGGAGGGACAAAAAGGTCTCAGATTTCATTAAAAGATCTTCATTTGTGTTCTGAAGATGAACGAAAGTCTTAGGTTTGGATACGATAGGTTTGGAACGACATGAGGGTGAGTAATTAATGACAGATTTTTCATTTTTGGGTGAACTAACCCTTTAAAATTGTAATAAAGGGTGCAATAAAACTCTACATACAAAAACATCAAACATTAAATTTCAGCTTCAGGCTCACAGAGTTTTCAATACATCTGCAAGCAAAGTCAATGTTCAAAAAAACATTTACTTATGTAAAATGTACATGTAAAAAACGCAGACGCAGGAGTCCACTTAATTTAAATAGTTTGCCATCTACAATTAATTCAGTAAATAACCAGTTCATTTTTAATTTAAAAGCATTTCAAGGCATAATACGACTGAATTAAAACAGAAATAATGCAATTACACTATCTTTTGGGATAAGTAACATTTTTGTGTCATGTTTCTGAAAAAAAGTCTCTTATGCGCAGCATGGCTACATTTATTTGATAAAAAAAAAAAGGCTGAAAAAAATCTGAAAAATGGTTATATTTTGAAATATTATTACAATTCAAACTGTCTTCTATTTTAATATATTTAAAAATAACTTATTCCTGCGATGAGTTATTCCTGAATTTTCAGCAGTTATTAGGCTACTCCAGTCTTCACATAATCCTTCAGAAATCATTGTAATATGCTGATCTGGTGGTCTAGAAACATTTCTTATTATTGTCAATGTTACAATTGTACTGCTTAATATTTCTGCAGAAACCATTTATTTCAGGATTCTTTGATGAATAGAAAGTTAAAACAAACAGCATTTGTTTGAAATAGAATTTTTTGCAACATTATAAATGATTTTACTGTATCTTTTCATCCTTTATGAACAAAAGTAATTAAAATCTTACTGACCTCAAATTTAAGGCATATACCATTTTTAAAATGTTATAACACCATCTGCATTAAAAAATTATGACAAAAGCAATTAGTAATTTTGAATCTTCTGTTTTTATGAATTTTACTTTTATGTATAGTTGTAGTTCTCTAAACATCTAGCTGACCTATATATTTATATCTGACAGAATCATTAGACTAATTAGACTGGTGTATCTGTGGGCATAAAAGTGTGCAGACAGTACATAGTACAGCATTAACCTATCAAACAAAACACAATTGCAGGAGGATCACAATGGCAGGAGACTTAGTAATTTAAGTTTAAAGACACGCTCAAAAAACACACAACAGCAGTGACTCAAGGACGGCTGACCATCTTACTCTCTTTCTCTAGTATTTCGTTACAAAAACAACCATGACGCCGGAGCGCTGCCTAGGTAGGAAGATCAATAGGATTTGAGACACAGCCAGTGTTTCTCTCCAAAACTGTGGCTAGTTCACCGGAGAAAAAACACACATTAAATGTGATCATGTTCGGAAACACGCATATCACTGCTGGCGCACATACTATAAGAGGAGAAATATAAACTGTTTTCCAGTGGTCGTTGTGTTAATGTAGCATTTAGCGGAGTTTGAGCAGTTAGCCAACGTGTGTATTTTAGCTCGCGGCTCACTGACCTTACCATTTCACACTAAACCGCTCATTAAAGCACTCAAATGCACAGTATATGACACATAAATGGGAAAGAAACTCTTACCATCGCACCAAGTGCTACTTTCGTGGAAACTTTATGTTTCCTTGAACTGAAATTCCCTCGGTGGGGCGCCGTGTGTTGTTAGGGACAACTATTTGGCAGGAAGTCGCTATAATTCCCAACGCGCATGCGCAGAAACAACAAGCGCTCCTTCGAATCACAAAACGGTAGACCCTTGCAAAAAATGCGATGACTGCTGAGGTAAGCAGGGACCCGTTTCAATAAGGAGGTGGAAACTGGCAGAACGGTAGGCCTAAGTTATTGAACTAATATTCATTTTCATGGTATCCCACAAGCAGAAAAAACAGGAAATAATGAAAAATAAACGTGGCAGCAGGTAAAAATTACGTATAAAAACACAATTCAAGCATTTAAAGGTGTAGGCTACATGAATTTACAAACATTTGACATATTAAATAACAATATATAATTCATTCTCTATTCCAATGTGTAGCAGCATTTTCCACATAGTCTAATGTGCTTTTCACATAAATGTTCTCTAATACAACCTATTACATTTCTTAATTAGGGTAATGAAATTAACATTTGACTTCTACTCAGCCAACAGCAAGAAGGCAGAGTCTCACAAAATGGGGGGAGGACCTGCACCACCACCACTGACAGATGAAGAGGAGATGACCACAAAACCAAGTATTGCAAGTATAGTAAAATCCAACAGGAAGAAGAATAACTGTTGCTTTTGTGAAATAAAGATGACCAAATAAATTGTTTTGGTGGTTATGGCACATATTTCGGACTACCCTTCCATCTGGCATCCTTCCATTCCATACAGTAATCTGCGATGATGGGAATATGCGTGTCATCAATGCATGCAACCACATTGGAAATCCTAAAGGAAATTCTAATTATTAGGTTACTTCCAGAGGTCGCAGCAAGATGTTATCAAGTGAACGTCATTTATCAGATTAGCCTCATTTAAACCGATTTCTACACCACTGACCTGCAATCCTGTAAAACTCCACTTTGATGGCTCTCACAGGTTTGTGCCCAAGAAACAAAAAATCTCAGAAAGAGTGTGAGAGCGAGGCACACTTTCCTTACTGTTCTGCATTATTGGCCTTACTGATGTGCTCTGCATCCCTGATGTTATATAGAAAATGCACTTAATTTAGATCCCCGCCCCAGTAAACAAGATTATAAATAGTAATCTAAGTGCATTATACATATTCTCTAACCTTTGAGCGTACATCGGTTGTACACTCATTATTGCGGTGCATTGTGGGATTGAATGAGTGCACTTAATAATGTCCACTATGGTTTCAGACACCACTACAAATGGCTGCCCCCTTAAATAGTGCTCTATTTAAGGGTATAGGGGGCAATTTCAGACAGCCAAAGAGTGATTGCTGAGTATGCAGTCCTTGATTGACAGGTTAATAATGTCTAGGTAATCAGAATGTTGGGGAGAGTGAGTGGAGTGTGTTGGGGGAGGGGGGCACAGTGTATCTGTGACAGAATCTCAACCACAATCCACCCCACCCTCCCCAGACTGCTTCTGAGGGCCATAGGCTCCGACTTTGTGGCTGACCCTGACCACGCTGTAATGGGTGTGGAAGGTGGTGAGCAGGGTCAAGGATGTCATCACTTGAGATGACCCCTCCGACTTCAAGAGTCCAGGATCTCACAGCCTGCGTACACCGGCTCATCATCCAGGAGCAGCTTCAGTGTGAGATGGTAGAGTGAGTGCTCAACAAAGCTGGTTCACCAATCCTTGATTGGATCCGGAGCACTGGTGGATGATGACACCACTGCATTCATTGTGTTGCGCTGGTCTTCTGTCATGGAACTCATAGAGAGTCAGAGACAGAAGATTAACTTTAATGCGGGGCAAGGGCATAGGTTTGATTTTGAAATTAGTGGGGACATCCCTGGAAGCTGAGGATTCAGGATATAGGATAGGATAATGTATTAAGAATTTTATTCTATATTGACCTTAACAATATAATTAATGTATTCTGTAATGTTACAGGAAACTAATAATAACAAGGAGGCAGTTTAACAGAGACTTTACTCTAACTTTACTCCGTTCATAGTGCAATGCAATAGTCAATGTGAATGTTTCTAGGGTCTTGTTCCTTGCTATTTGAAGAAGCCAAACACATGTCTACATCGGTCAAATTAACTGTTGGCTTATTCACATCAATATTGTCCAGTTTTTCCTGGTGGAGATGGCACACAACAATACTGTTAAAGGGTTAGTTCAGCCAAAAATGAAATTTCTGTCATTACTCACCCTTGTGTCGTTCCAAAACTGTAAGACCTTTCATCTTTGGAACACAAATTAAGATATTTTTGATGAGTTTTTTTTTATCCCCCATAGAAAGCAACGTAATTACCGTCATTCAAGGTCCAGAAAGGTATTAAAGACATTGTTAAAATAGTCAACGTGACTACAGTGGTTCAACCTTAATGTTATGAAGCAAGAATACTTTTTGTGCGCAAAAACAAAACAAAAATAACAACTTTATTCAACAATTTCTTCTCTACCCTGTCAGATTCGTACGTAGTTGACGCACTGAACGCAGTTCAGAGCTTCCGTGTTTACGTCCAAATGGCAGCTCAATATTGGCTGGCTCCTGTGTAAGCATTACACGCATGGGTCATGGTGCTAATGTGAACAGCGTTGGCAAATAATTTTACATTTTCAAAAAACATCAGTATGATTTATAAGGACCAAAAAATGTCCCCACAAGCACAGGGATTTCAGATATTGCCATCTTTGTGAGAGCATTTTGTCCCCATAATATAGGGTTTACCAGGACACACACATACACACTGGTCTACTCTGGCTACTATAGGTGGACGAGATGAATTAGGTGGGAGGATGGTGTCATCATTCTCCTCTTCATCATTGTCTAGAAGATGGGGGGATAATTCCTCATCTTCATCATCATCTTCTTCCACTATACCTGCAAGAGCATCACCAAAGAGGGGGGGTGATCAGAAGATTCAACATCCATAATATCACCCCAGTTATCAGGCTCCTGTGGCTGCTTAGCTGTCTCCCCTCTGGGCTGAGAGGAGAAGCATGGGTCCTTGTTTCCTGTTACAGTGACCTTCAGTCTCCTTTCCCGGGTCTTAGTAGGAAAACCAGAACAAATAGAGCAGCCAACTGAGTTAGATATAACAGCTTGGGTGTGCTTAACATCTAAGCATGATATGCAGAGGGTGGATCTTTTGCTGAAATCGGCGGGGAGCATCTTCCCCCCCATGCTCTCTGCCTTTCAAGCAGTGGCCATAACTCTCTTCACTCTCTTTGTTCAGTAAACTCTCATGGTGACGTGAAAGTTTACCACCTCAGAGCAGTGTTATACAGAGTTCTTTCTGAAAATGAACTCTTATTTCCCAAATCGTATTTGATTGGAAAATAAGGAGTATAGGAAAACATCTGCGTCAAGGTGAGTTTTTCCATTCCAAAGAGTTAAAAAAAAACTCTTTGGAATGGGAAAAACTCACCTTGACGCAGATGTTTTCCTATACTCTAACAAAACGCACCTAGCTAACAGCAATATAAGATTTACAGTGTTTGCTTTGTCCATAAACTGTTCAGCAGTAAATCCAATAATGTGTCAGTGAGTACAGCTGCACAATCTTCATGGGGAAGAAAGTGAGAATGACGCTGTAGTGGGCTGCAGCGAGTTATATAGCAGGGACTCCCTGATCGCTGTGGCGATTGGTCTGTCAGTCTGACAGACATGGTGTAATTGGTGCTTCAGCAGTCGGTCACACCTGAGGCGTTCCAATAGTGAAACACTGAATAGATGTTAGAAAGAGAACTTGACTGTGTTACAGTCTGACATTAAAGACAACTGATGTCCCACAGTGTGACATGGCTTACAGCTGGGATCATGTTTGTACACTCTGACAAGCAACAATCGTTAAGAACTATAAATCATACAGTGTTCATCCGAGAACCACTTTATTGCTTTTTTTTTTTTTTTTTTTTGCACTTGATCTTGACTTAAGTGGTCAATGCAAATCCCATTATCTACCATGCTAAAAGCTGCATTCAGATCAAGCACTAAAATAGTATTACTAAAATAAGCACTAAAATAATATTAGTTCTAATAGTATTGACCTTAAAACACACACACACACACACACACACACACACACACACACACACAGGACATACTGTCCTGAGTAAGACATTTTACATAAAAGATGTTTACATATAATCCACAACACAAAAAAAATAGCTGAATTTATTAAAATAACCCCATTCATAAGTATGTGATCCATTGATTCTTAATACTGTGTGTGGTTACCTGGATGATCTACAACTGTTTTTTTGTTTTGTGATGGTTGTTCATGAGTCCCTTGTTTGTTCTGAGTGGTTAAACTGGTCTCTGTTCTTCAGAAAAATCCTCCAGGTCCTGCAGATTCTTCAGATTTCCAGCATTTTTTGCATATTTGAACCCTTTACTGCAGTGACTGAATGATTTTGAGATCCATCTTTTCACACTGAGGACAACTGAGGGACTCAAACACAACTATTAAAAAAGGTTCAAACATTCACTGATGCTCCAGAAAAAAACATGATGCATTAATAGATGGGGGGTGAAAACATTTGGAATTTGAAGATCAAAGTAAATTGTATTTAATTTGTCTTCCGGGAAACATGCAAGTATCTTCTGTTGCTTCCGAAGGGCAGTACTAAATGAAAAAAAATGATATTCAAGTGAAATAAGAAAAAATTGGACCTCTTCATCCTGTTCAAAAGTTTTCACCCCCCGACTCTTAATGCATCGTGTTTCCTTCTGAAGCATCAGTGAATGTTTAAACCTTTTTTAATAGTTGTGTTTGAGTCCCTCAGTTGTCCTCAGTGTGAAAAGATGGATCTCAAAATCATTCAGTCACTGTTGTAAAGGGTTCGAATATGCAAAAGATGCTAGAAAACTGAAGAATCTGCAGGACCTGGAGATTTTTTCTGAAGAACAGAGCTCAGTTTAACTGCTCAGAATAAACAAGGGACTCATGAACAACCATCACAAAACAAAAAAAAAACAGTCGTAGGTCATCCAGGTAACCACACACAGTATTAAGAATCAATGGTTCACAAACTTTTGAACTGGGTCATTTTAATAAATTCAGCTATTTTTTTGTCTTATGGATTATATGTAAACATCTTTTATGTAAAATATCTTATTTGTATGATCTGTCTTATTTTGTCTAATCTATATTCTTATTATATATATATATATATATATATATATATATATATATGTGCGTGTATGTGTAAAGCTTTTAACATTGATAATAAGAATTGTTTCTTGAACTCCATTCATAAGAACTCCATTCATTCATCTATTTCACAGATCTCTTGTGTAGGATTGCAGCATTTCGGGGCTTGGGAAGTGAAATACCCTGGATGGATGACATGAGAAGATTCACAACCCAAAACTGAAATTAAAGCGAACAAATCAAATATCAAAACAAAAGTGAGGAATAAGTACCCATGGATTCATTTTTAAATATTTATTTTGCATTCAAATAGATCATTCTCCAATATTTCATCATTCTAAGAATTTAATACTCTGATCATTAGAGGTACAATATGTGACGTAAATAAATATACATGGAAAAATATAAAACAATATATGAATAACTTCCAAAAATGGAAGAAAATAAACTTTATCAATATTGCCATGTTTGCAGTAATCTAAAAAACAACGTATTGCGCATTACTGGTCCAGTGATATGAAATATATTACAATTAAAACAGGGATGCATTTCATGAGGGCATCCAAACCCCTCTTCTTCATTAAGCCGATGCCACTCAATCGTCCCAACAACAACGTCTTGCATGACAAATTGTTCACATCTCTATCAAGTCACCATTTCTATTGCACAGCATTCCTTGTCCCTGTCCAACCCAGAACGATGCAGACAGGAATGATAGACACACTTGGAAATGCATCACAACATACATAAATTAGCTGAACAGGCACAATTTGAACAAAAAAAAGACACAGTTCCTTTTGGGCTAGTATATATAACTTCTATACATGATGCAAAGGGTTTCAATACAATCTAATCGACATGCTGTGTTTTCGGTAGACAGCAATCGCTTCAGATAATGGTGATAAAAGGATGTTTAAAACATACATCCATCTCACTAAATGTATGATAAAAGAATGTAATGTACGACTAGTAAAATTGCCTTCCCAAGAAACACAGTGTCTGGCATATTGTGTAAAAGTGCTGGCATTGGAGAAAAAAGGGAAAGAAAGTACTTGTAAGACAAAATATTCGTTTTAGGAGGAACACAGGATGTCTTCTACTCATTCAGACAAATAATCACAGCTAAAAGCCTTGTGGCTTCGTAATCTAAACTAATTTCCCTTCTAATATAAATCTGAGTAGGACTGAAGAGTTAAGCCAAACCACACTAAAATAATGCAACATGATAAATATTGCAGTTATTAAATTAACATTTGTCAATAGAAAGAAGATAATAAACGCATTCATTAAAAATGTATTGATATTTGAGTCATACAGCCTGTGTATCCTCTTGTACTGATAGGGGTTGATGTATATCATTCCCCTTTTCGAACCATTCATATATTTTGTACTTTTCTTCATCCTTTACCTCCACTGTGCAATAATGCATGACAAATACAATTAAATAAAACATCATCCAAAGACATTTTTGATCAAATGTAAAAGATCACAGAAGGCATCTCGCCCAGTAGCTGGTGCCAAGCTCATTTTGCCTGTTATTGTTTTCCCCATAGATCATCAGTTTAACTCTCAGGCACTTCTAATCTCTCTCTCTAGGAGCTCAGGTCCGCTCTGCAAACATTGGCACACATTGCATAATTTCCGGAAGTTGTTACTGTAGTCCTATAACGTCTCATGTTCCTCCTGGGCATGCACGAGTGTCCGGGTTGCATCAGTGTCCCTTTGTGCTGCCAGGTCGTACATGCAAATAAATTGGAAGAGCTAAGTGTCCCACCCTGTGGTCCTTCTTCTGTCTCGATGCTGGAATGGACATTCTGGATGGTGTCACGGAGGCTATTACTGGAAGGCATGGTCAGCCGGAGGACCATAAGAAAAACCTGGGAACGCTCCGGCAGCCTCCCGTACGCTGCTGGTCATGTGCAGGTAATCGTTGTTGCATAGGGAGGTCGACACAGGTAAGTGTGTGAACTCTGGGTCAAAGTGCCGAAGGTCAGTGGGACCACTCTGTAGAATTAATAGAGACAATTTATTATATATCTATATAGAGACAAAGATTTATGATAAACTAAAATATACTTTAAGGCAAGACACTACAGGCAAAACCATTGTTTTTTTAATGCACTGGTCAATTTTAAGATTTTGGGCTATTTTGCTTCCATAATATGTAGACTAGTGGAAAGGAAAAGGTTTATTATTATACTTTAAGTATTTGCATATGTAGATTTCAAATACAAAACATACCTCTAAAGGCCTTTTTCACCAAATGTGTTTTTTTTTTTTTTTGTATGCACTAAACCAGAAATCTCCATTATCTAATATGTTTTGAACCTGGCTTTATCCAATGTTCAGATTGTTCTGGAAATGTATGCAAATGAGAGTATTTTAATATTTAATATTTAACTCATTTGCATATTTAAACAACAATTTAGAAAACTTGTAATACAGAATTTAATTACTTAACATGCTCTGATTTACTGGGGAAGGGTGGTGATATCTATTAGTCTAAATTTTTAATTAAATTTACTCTATTCATCTGTGGTGTCTTGCCTTAAAGGGATAGTTCACCCAAAAATGAAAATTTTGTCATCATTTAATCACCCTCAAGTTGTTCCAAACCTGTATGAATGTCTTTGTTCTGCTGTACACAAAAGAAGATATTCTGAAGAATATTTGTAACCAAGCAGATCTCGCCTTCCATTGACTACCATAGTAGGGGAAAAAATACTATGGTAGTCAATGGGGGGGGGGGGCGAGATATTCTTTCAAATATCTTCTTTTGTGTTCATCAGAACAAAGAAATTTGTACAGGTTTGGAACAACTTGAGGGTGAGTAAATGATGACAGAATTTTCATTTTTGTGGTGAACTATCCCTTTAATGCCTTATTTGAGACTTATATGTCATCTATTTAAATATATTATTACTAATTATTAATATACAGGTAAAGAGTTAACTTACCACTGTAGGAATGAAAGGAGGAACAATCTTTTTGGCCATGAGGTCGTCCCAGTTGATGGGAGAAAAGAAGCTGTGGAACTTCAGCTCCAGCTACAAATAAGCAAAAGTGTGTATAAGAATCACAAATCTCAGGAAAATAAACCATATGCGAGTAGCACCTGTGTGTTGTTCCACTTACAAAATCATCTTTGGACCCCAGTCTCTTGGTACGGTCCTTGTGCAGCAAACCCTCCAGCAGGTCACGGCCCGCATTGGACACATTAGGCTTCAGGACTAGAGGCTTGTGAAGGATGTTGTTGTACATCTCGGCTGTGTTGCGACTGTAGAATGGAGGCTGAAAATACACAGACCAAGAGATTAATTGTTTGCAAAATGTATGCTTTGCTACAGCTGATTAGTCATTTTTCAGGCAAAAGACTTGATAGTTCTTCTCACCAGTCCGTACAGCATCTCAAACAGTACTGATCCCAGGCACCACCAATCTACTGTACGATCATAGGCCTGTTTCTGGAGCACCTCAGGTGCCAAGTACTGTGGAAAAAAGGAGGAAAAAAAGAAAGAACAGAAATTAAAACACTGTTCTTGTATTTTTATAACTTCCCAATGAAAAAGAAGTACACTTTAGGATACTTTAAAAAAAAAAGAGCACTTATTACAGAAATAATATACTTTGAAAGAATACACTTAATTGTGAACTGAATGTAATGTTTTTTAAATGGAATTAAATGGAAATGTATATACAGTATGGTTAATGTGTATTGCTGAATGTACTGACAAGCATTTATAGTAAACTAAAATATACTTTAACGTCATTTCTATTTAAACTTGTTTGTCATGTATTTACATATATTTATAATGATGAAGTTGCAATTTAGTATGTTTAAAATATATTAACTTTAATGGTAATATTGCATAACACAATACAGTTAACGTTATACTCAGTACTTTGTATATGGTTTAGTATGTTAGTCAACAAATAAAAATAAGTGTACTTTAAACCATGACAAAAATTATTAAAACATAATGATTTAAAATAGACTTTAATGTAAAACTTTAAATCATTGACATTTTAAAAGTGTACTTAAGTGTATTACACAGTCCTAAAAGTGTACTCTCTTTAAGTAGCCTATACTTAAGTGGCGCTTTATTTCATTATTATAATATTATCTGCAAGAAAATATACTTTTAAGATTTGAAGTACAATACAAGTGCACAGTCTTTCATGAATGACTCACCTCAGGAGTTCCACAGAATGTTGTGGTTGTGCCATTGGGTTCCAGTCCCTCTTTGCACAGACCGAAATCTGTCAGGACAATGTGGCCCTGAGAGTCCAATAGGATGTTCTCTGGCTTCAAGTCTCTGTGAAAATTGACAGGTAAAGGTTAAAACCCCATGGTCGCCATTATATTGAACAGAATCAAGTACTCAGTTCAACTGCTACTCCACTAGGAGGCACTGCAGGCATTCACATACCTGTAAACTATGTGCAGTGAGTGGAGGTAACCGAGTGCACTAGCTATTTCAGCAGCATAAAACCTTGCCCTGGGCTCCAGAAACACCCTCTCACGCTGGAGGTGATAGAACAGCTGCAGGAGAAAAACAAAACCATGAGTTCATGAATTTAGTCAACCTTTTTTTAGCTGAGGTGCGGCTTCTTTCAGGCTATGAACGCATTGTTTACTAACCTCGCCACCATTGACGTAGTCTAGCACGAAGTACAGTTTGTCTGTGGTTTGGAAAGAGAAGTGCAGTCCCACCAGGAATGGATGCTTGATATTTTTCATTAATACACTCCTTTCTGCCATGATATGCTTTTGCTGAAAAACATTTTGAGTGTCATTGTTATTATGATTGTGGCGAAGCGCTTTCACATCTATGAGAACATTGCATTAGGTCTTACCTCTTTCTTTTTCAGAATTATTTTCTTCTGTAGCACCTTCACAGCATAGTATTGTTCGCTTTCCTTGTGCCGCGCGAGCAGAACCTGTGGAATAAGATGCCGTTAGCATTCTCAGTTTAGAAGTATATTACATAAATGTTTACATCTTGACTGTATGAAAAATGTTTGTGCATACCTTTCCAAAGCTCCCCTTCCCAATGATCTTTAAGTAGTCAAAATCTGAAGGTTTGATCCTGTTAAGGAAATTAAATAACATCAGTAATGCAAACAGCCTGACTGACTGAAATCCAATTAACCAAACAACAGATTGAGAATGGAAAAAGGGAAGAGTAACTACGTACTGTGTTTCCTCAGCCAAAGAGCTCCTGGGATTGGTCAAACACAGGTGATTCTCTTCCAGCTCCTCATTCTGGTTTTCATCGATTTTTAAGAATGATCCAACTTCAGCACTAGAGAAAAAATAAATTTTTTTTAATTATTTTAGTTCAGATAGTTAACTCTGTTAAAAAAAACTCAGTTTGTAAAAAATAAAAATAAAGAACACACTTACAGAATAACAAAATGAATTGTGATTAATTAATTTGACCTATATTGGCACTCGCAGTTTATGTAAATAATATGTTATACTTATAAAATTATATTATAGTTAAAGTATTATATTATATAGAGGGTCTTCAAATGTTGTGTTGGGAAATGGGGCCTTTGAGTCAAAAAGGTTGAGAACCACTGCTTTAAATGAATTATTCATCCTTTAAGCATTTCTTGTAATGCCTTTGCATGCAGATAGATGGCAGTGTTGTTGAATTTTATGAAGGGCCGTTTCTGGTACTTTGGAAAATTCAAAATTTCAGACTTTTTGACCTGACAAGACAGCTGCTATCGGTGCAAGAATATTAGATTACATAAATCTACTAAAATATATCAAATAATATTTTATTGAAACCATTTGCCTTCATAAAAACAGTCATCCTGCCCAAAATGATGACTTTTATTTAGTCTATTGAGGGCCGAACCTTTTAGACACCCCCAGCATCCTCTAGCATGAATGAATATTGTAGAGCATATGGAGGGTAGAGATGACACGGTGAGAAATTTTCCGCTGGTCCGACCTGAATGACTCTAAGACCAAATGGGCCGCACTTAATTGAATCAGGCCCTTATCCTCGTCTAGGGGACATTAGGGATTTTCTCAAAGGTGCTTACTGCAGCCAAGCGGCGGCCTGAACAGCTGCTTTTCGTGGAGCACTATTCTGGTGCTTGGCTTTATCTTGTCGGTACAGATTAACCTACACAATTAGCAGAATGTACAGCTAAAGTCCGATGATGGGATTACATGCTCTAATACAGTCACCTCAATGAAGGTGTATATAAATACACTACAGTATTACAGTGTTGCCTTGATGAATGAATGCTGGAAATTTCCTGAATCACTTTCTTGCTGATTTTGAAACACAGAAATCATGCTCTTACAGTATTTTTCATTGGCCTATGTCTTTTGTTGGTACAAAAATCTACATGTAGCCTAATAATTAATTAGCCTTTATAATGCTCATATAATTAAATATTGGCATACTTACTGTTGACAAATGGGAGGGTTGGAAACAAGCCTCTGGATGAAGTCATTTAAGCCCATCTTCCTTTCTTTAATAAAAGCTGAAACAAAGAAAAACATTTACGTCAGAAGGAAATCCACAGCTGACGTCATTAACACCCCTGCATTTGAAATGAAAGAACTGCCAAACCATACGTGAAGGGAAATCCTTAAAAATCTCAAAGGTTATCGGCAAAACAATAATTTGCACTTCAGGTCTATGACAGAAATCATGTTTTATACATGCTGTGATTCAGGAACCGTGTGAATATGGTTTAAGCATTTTCGAGAACAGTGTCAGTGTTACACAACAGACCGCAGTGCTCACTGTACAAATATCAAGAACGATATTTCATCATTTGATCAAGTATAATTCTCATGAAACACCGACCACATAATTGAATTATTAAAAAACGCAATGCAATATATATATTTTTAAAGAAGGATAGAAAAAAATGCGACTAATGTAGCCTAATAATAAATTATAGACCTAATTAAAATAGACTACAAACACAAAAACGGCTATCACACCTCCAAAGACATCTTTTTTCTCTCATTACAGTTGTTTAATTACATTTTTTTTTTACATAATTACATTCTTTTACCTCAAACATAACCAAATAAGCAAAGTCTATTAGAATAACTCATATCTGTTGAGAGAGACGTACCGGTGAGAACTGACACGATTCCCCTCATCTTGCAGTATGTCAAGTCACATCCAGCCTGAGTAACTGCCATCACTATTATTTTCTAAGTAGCTATAAATCCACAGGAGAAATGTATTCCTTTAGAAGCCTTTTATTGCAACGCGCTGATCTCCCAGGAGCAAACCGTTTGACGAAGCGCACTACTGAGTTTTGGTGCCAGGCTGTCGGATGGTCAGCGCTACTGTCTTCCCCCGACAGCGCTGGACCCGTATTTTTATATGGAACACGTGGTTGTGGAGGCGAGGCTCTGACATCACTTGAGTAACCGAGGAGACTTGCAAAATGTGACGTCACGGGATCCCACGAATCTCTGTTCCACCGATAGGGGGCGATGCAAGGGGAACGGAAGCGCTTCCATTCAAGTGAGCCAGATTACTCGCACGGACTCTTTCTATCAATCGAAAATTGCTACACAGCTGGCTCACCATCTCATCATAGTGTAACAGATTAACTCTTAATCCTTATCAGTAATGATGAAGAAGAACGTGAAGCAGTGAAAATGAGAAATGAAATGCATTAGGCATCATACACATGAGATTAAGGTCTCTCTCTGTTAATGGAAGACATTCCTCAACAGATGTGCTAAAATATTCTCCGTATTACTTTACAAATAATGACGCACATTATTAATCTGTTAAAGCCTGTGTTTTAACAGATTCTCATCATGTTCAAGCCATCCGACCAAGTCAAGGGTGTGAGGAGGCTGCGCCATGGAGGCTTACGTAAACTGATACTCTGAACCACATAATTTATTTTTCAGCCTGTTCTCCAAATGTGGTCTACTGACCCTGTAAGTTATATAAGTGTGTCATAACACGATGCCATCCTCAATCTTATATTACAGAATTTGTCAAGTTAGACATCAAGAGGCACAACTGGGACAAGGGGGTCACTAACCTACGGATTTTGAATTGGGGTCCCCCAGGGTGCCAAAAGTGAGTAAAAGGGGGTCTGTAAAAGTGTATGTTTAAAGTGAAAGTGTAATATACTAAATAAATATTTTTAATGTTTATGTGTCTTTTTACATGAAAATCTAGCTGCTTATTTTAGATAAGAGGTCCACACAAAAGGATTTATCATATTTGGCGGTTTTAGATATCAAAATATCTGAAAACCCTTGGCATAGAAAACTCTCTGGCCCACAGAAGAGTCAGAAAAAAGTGGTATTCATATTGCATTGTCCCTTTAGTGCATATCAGTGTTATTTTAGTATCATTGAGATACTAGTTTTTATTCATGTTTTGAATTATTTTTTATTTTTATATTTTCCATTTTCTTTTTAAGTTTAATTTAAAAAAAAAAAAAATTGTTTATTAGTCATTTAGGTTTTCGAACCTGGAAAACGGAGATTTTCGAAAACGCTGCAAGACCCCGTTTTAGTTTGAAAACGCCGGGGTTGCATTTCAGTGTAAACATACCAAAACAGAGACCTTTGAAAATGATGGCGTGGCTGCCCACATTCGCTCAGCGTATCCTTGACGACCGTGTAAACAATAACATGGAGACTGAACTGCAATCTTTGCTGGCTTTGTTGTAATTTTAGCAGCCATTGTGCAGCTGAACTCTGCATTTTTTAGTACTGCAACTACCTACATGCACAAGAGGCAACTGTTTACACTTGTACGCGCATGCCCAGTGTGCATGAACAGTCATGTGACATGCGTTTTCGGCCGTGTAGTGTAGACGGAGATTGTTTCTGAAACGCTGTGGAAACGCCAGTGTAGACAAGGATTGTTTTCATTTTAAAATGCCGTTTTAAAACAAAAACGCACTAGTGTAAATGGGGCCTAAGTTATTCAAGTACTGGAATTTTTTAATATGGTTTTAGGCCCCATTTACACTAGTGCGTTTTTGTTTTAAAACAGCGTCTACACTGGCATTTCCACAGATCTCCGTCTACACTACATGACCAAAAACGTATGTCACATGACCGTAAACAGTGTAAACAGTTGCCTCTTGCGCATGTAGGCAGCTGCAGTATTAAAAATATGCAGAGTTTAACTGCACAATGGCTGCTAAAAATGACAACAAAGCCAGTAAAGATTGCAGTTCAGTCTCCTTGTTATTGTTTACATGATCGTCAAGGATACGCAGAACTCACGTGGGCAGCCACGCCATCGTTTTCAAAAGTCTCTGTTTTGGTACGTTTACGCTGAAACGCAACCCCGGAATTTTCAAACTAAAACGGGCTCTGCAGTAAGTCTCAGTTTTTGAGGGTCGAAAACGCCATAGTGTAAACGCCAGGCATAACTGTAGCAAAAGTTATGCATTTTAAAACGAAAACGCACTAGTGTAAACGTGGCCCTAGTTTTAGTAAACAATAATAAGCTTGGTGCATATGATTTGCATTTTCACTTCCATAGAATCAATTGGGACTTCTTCTGGAATGTATAACCTGTTCTATCTGTAAATCCGGTCTACACATAATGCCGTTGTTATGCTTTCATTTTAAACAAAGAGGATGAGTTCTTTGAAGTGGCCTGTGGAGAAGGAGCCTTGCCAAGTTCTGTTTACACGAGCAGGATCAGGTGACATCGCATGACATTACCTGACTTAAGCATTACATGCTTTGTATCCAACCAAACATCCTGTCTTTCAGATAGCAGTTAGGAGGACCATAGAGGGAAATTCAGCTGCTGTAGGTTTCAAATGACAAAAACGATGGGGAAATTCTTCGGAGGAAGGTCACTTAGTTCATTGGAATACTGGATAGTGCTTATCAGGTTCCTGTGCATTTCAGCTCATAACTGATGAATATTAAACAGATGTAGGATTTTAAAAGAGAAATTTCCATTTTAAGATGTTGTTTGTATTATTTATTTGCTTGCTTGTTTGTTTGTTTATGCTGACACTATAGAACAGAGAAACAACAATATTATCCAGTCTTTACCTAGATCAGGTGTCTATATCTGGTGGTTCAGCTTGATAACCTTTTCTCTGTTAGTCCTGTCTCTTCCTTCCCTCACTAACCTGCCCATATTTCCACATAATCGTGTTACTGTAACAGTATCTCATACGCCAAGCGCACAGGTGGCAAAGTCTTTCCGCTGCTCACCGAGGGTCCTTTGAATGAGTCATTCTGTCATAGTTGTCAGAGATCCAATTATTACTATTTATTTCCTGTTACTATACTTGCCACGTTACCGTGGAGACGCAGGTCTCTTTTGCTCAACTGAGAGTGTGCATTTGCATAACAGGCTGAGTGTCATTTGGTCAGATACCGTCTGCCACACTCTGGTGGGCAGGAAGTGAATCATCTGAAGAGAAGAGGGAGTTTATGCTTGACTTCTGCACCTCCTCTCACTGCTCAGGGCCGGTTGACTTTCTGGCTTGCGCCAACCTCATGCCCACACACTCATGTAAAATACATCGATTTCTCTCTAGCTGCTGTTTGCCTAGTCAGACACATGGTCTTGATGTTTGATATCTCAATTCTTTGTTTTCTTGACTAATTGATTCGTGACTCCCCCTACTTGCTCAGCAGGAGCTGTGTAATGGGCTTTGAGGCCTTTGCAACTGTTAAAGGGATAGTTCACCCAAAACTGAAAATTCTGTCATCATTTACTCACCCTTAAGTTGTTCCAAACCTGTATACATTTCTTTGTTTTGCTGAACACAGAAGAAGATATTTGGAAGAATGTTTATAACCAAGCAGATCTCGCCCCCCATTGACTACCATAGTTGGAAAAAAATACTATGGCAGTCAATTAGTACTAGAAATTAGTTAATTTAATATCAATTTTAAATTAAATAAATTTAAATGAAAGAAATTATTAATTGTAAAATCATTAAATAATTAATTAATAAATAAATAATCATTAAATTATAAATTAATAATGTTGTTAAATATTTAATTTAACATTAGCCTAAATTAATGAATGTACAGTATAAGTGTGTTCATGATATCTTATCCATGAACTAATGCTTTACATAACGAACTGAACCTTTCTGTAAAGTGTTACAGGAAATCTACTGAAAATGGCCTGAAATAGTTACTTATAAATAGAAATATAATTACATATTTATTTATATCGATTAAACAGTTGTTTTTCGCCAAATATCATTTAATAATATCTTTATATTGTCTTCTTTGTTAACTATTCACACTGATTGAGTCTCTGCCATGATCATTTACAGAATTCCCACAGAAAGTTTGCTGAAATCTTAGCAAAATTTGAGTGTTCATGACATCACAATGCCTCTGTTTGGGGTTTTTACGCTACAGTATTTCCCCTAAAAGATCACTTCTCAAAGATTGATGTGGGGGAGATAACCATTGTTGTTCCTCTGTTTGAGTGATAAGAATTGAAGTTAACAGTCACACTTTATATTAGGTGGTACAATGTACTTATTGTGTTCATATTGTATTGCAAAACACTTTTGCTGCTATTGAGGTGAGATACAGGTAAGGTTTTTTCCCCTTTGAATAATGTGCACTGATAAATCATGCACAATTAGGCCATGTATGTGTATTTAGTATATAAAGCAGGTTAATTGTAAAAGTGAAACAGAGCATCCTGCTCACTCAGGTGACAGATGAAACAAACACAGAGCCAAAGAGATCAAAGCCTAGACAACTAAATCAGACTAAAGTGGATTATGTCTGTTGTGATGGATGAATAAATGGATGGACTGGCAAAGCTGATCTACTAAACACAATATGTGCCATGATAATGATTTTATCTGTAAAATTAGCTTCCTTTTTGCAAAATAAAGCACTTAAAATGTTTACAAAATGTGTGGCAAAAGAAGGAACTCATACAATATACAGAATATTATACAAATATTTACCCTTTTTATAAAGGCGGCGCAAATGTCACATTTGAAAAACTGTAAAAAGTAATACGCTATATCTACTCCATAAAATTTTGGCAATAGATTACAAGCAATATTATTAATTGAATTCAACAAATAGAATTGAGTTAGAATTAATCAAATTAATTCCTTAAATGTCAACCATTTAAAACAAGTAAAATTTAAACAAAAATATCTGAATAACAGGCAGACGTCAAAGATGAATTAAGAACTCTTTATTTTTTATTGCCAACATTGAAGACACCTGATGATAACAAGCAGAATCTCTGAAGGAAAGAGAAACACATGAATTAACAGAGGTTTAGATGTTGATGTTGATTTTATGGAAAATGTTTGGTCACCATTATTGTGATCGGTGTTTCGTTTAGTTGTTCAGTTTGACTCTGCTTTTTATGTCAGTTTGTGGTTTTTGTATAGTGTTTGCTAATTTTACACATATTAAATGTCTGACTTTTAAGGTTTTAATTTGATTAATTCTAACTCAGTTCTTATATGTTGAATTTAATGAATAATATTGCTTGTAATCTGTTGCCACAATTTTATTGAGTAGATAGAACACATTACTTTTTACAGTGTAACCTGGCATGAAAAGTTTATACATATCCAATGACTTCTGCCACCACATGAAATCAAAATGTACTTTATTAGCATTCTGTTACTAGTCTTGTGTTGAACAATTAATCTGTGCAAGTTTTAAAAAAGTGTTTGTTTTCATAATCTTTAGTCCAAATCTAAAAATGTGCTTCCCCTCTGGAATGGTGTTTCTTCTCTAATGACGTCAGTTTGACAACTTGGGCAGAAAATCCTTAACCAAACACCTCAGTCTGCTGTCAGCGAGAGATGGTGAGGAGGTGCGCTGAATCGAGCCTCGCCCTCTATTTAATATTCAGTTTTCCTCAGAAATACTTCACAATATTGAAGTTGGCCACAATTTCTGGCTCATTTAAAATGGGATTTTGTGTGTATCTCACCTGAGAGGTTTTGTCTTTTCAACTGGATCCTACAATTCAAATCATACAGCATCACAATGCATCACTATTTTTAATTATTAACTAATTTTAAAAACCAAATACACGATATTTTGCCTTACCACCTGATTTTCTTCAAAATTGCTACACCTAAGAGATAACGATTTTTTATATGTTCTACAACATGAAGAGAAGTAGGCCTACATTATTTCATTCCATTTTCTCATTTTTTAAATATTGAGGTGTTAGCTGCATTTGTTTTGCATCACATAGGTGCTGTGTGATAGGTGACCCTATAGGTGTACGGCATCACGATTCCTTCATCTGCTACAGCGAGTAAAGTTTACAGTCACACTTTATATAAGGTGTCTTTAACTACTATGTACTTACATAAAAAGTCAAATGTGCTTATTGTGTTTATGTTGTATAGCAAAAGACTTTTGCTGCTATTGAGGTGAGATACGGGTAAGGTTAGGGACAGGTTTGGTGGTATGGGTAGATTTAAGGGTGGGTTAAAAGGTAAGGGAAGGGTAACAACAGTACAACAGTGTAATTACAGTGTAATTATAGATGTAATTACATGCAGGTAATTAATAATATAAATATAATGTAAAAACATGTAGGCCTATGTATAATAAGTACATTGTTAAAATGATTCATTTAAATGTTAGTACATACTAGTATTTAGACACCTAAAAGTGGGACACCTATAAGTCCATTTACTAAAAGGGTGTGATATGTTGATGTATTCATATGTTTGACGTCACAAAGACGGAGTTTAGAATAACACATATCTGCCATTTCTGTCATTTTGAACCAAAAAGGAAGGTTTTGGTTCTGAAATTAACTATTTAGAGTACACCAATCTCTTTTTCTCAAAGAATCAATGAAAGTTTAATTTCATCTTAATAAATTTCACAAAATTGGACATTTAGAACATTTCACAGTTAAACATGACAGAGCAGTACTCTGTAAAGGTAATGTAAAATGGTAACACTCTACAATAACGTTCCATTACTTAATATTAGTTAATGCGCTAACTACATTTGTTACATTTGTTAAGATTAGTTATTAGACATACAACTAAAATTCAAAATACAACTGTGTATTGTTAGTTCATATTAGGTCCATAAAATAACATTAACAGACATCCTACAGATTGTAACAATGTTATATATGTTGAAATTAACATGAACTAAGATTAACAGATGCTATAGAAGTATTTTTCTTTGTTAGTTCATGTGTAGTTACCAAAGTAAACAAACAGAATCTTATTGTGAAGTGTTACCTGTAAAATGTACAAACTTTGTTACATCTTGGTTAGTTTTTAGTAGAAAAAAACTTCCTACCTATGAATGATTTCTTCCCGGTCTTCATAGTCATTTAACAGCGTATCTCTCAGTCCAAAGTTGATCCTTCCTCTTTATTGTGCTTTGTCAGAAATCCTTTTAAAAGCTGATTTTAATGTCGTATCCTCAGCAGTTCATCATTTTGAAACATTTTGCATGTGAACATATATGTGTGTGTGGGTGTTGTGTAGGTGTGTGTCCAAATCTCTCTAGTGCTGCAGTATTGTTAGAGGCGGTCTCATCGCTTCAATTTCAAGGATCAGCAAATTATTGGCCTCATCACTCCTTGCTCTGTATCTCTTTGCCTCTCTTTTTGCTCTTTCCTTGTCTTTCTCGCAGTTCAATGATAACTGAAACCAAAAACTAGTGACGTATACTTGCCCTCCCAGCTCCCTTGTTCTTGAGTCTTGCAAACAAAACAAAGCGACAGGTGTCGGATAGCAGCTCGTCTCACGAGTGTCCTGGTACCGCCCTATAGGGAAACCAGTTTCCAGGTTACAGCAGTCACTAGGGCAATACCTGCACCATCTTCTACACTTGTTTAATTGTGCCATAAGCTTCTAATGACTTCCCAGGTCCATTGCTACGCTCTGGGAATATCTTACAGAAATAAAACTAATAAAAACAATGACTTGGCAAGTTTTTCTAGTTTCTTGCTGTTAGGAATTGCGTAGTCAGGCAAATGTGCTGCTACACCTGGCCAGCATGATTTGTGCAAATAGGCCAGGGGCGGTGCATACACTGGCTATTATATATACATAATCATAATATAATATAACGCATATATTACATAGCCAAAGACCTCTAATGTCCTAATGACATCAAATGGTTTCAATTACATTCAGCTTTTTTCAAAACACATGCAAATTCAACAAAGCTAAATGCTGAAGTGCTTCAATGAAAAGAAGCACATTTCCTTATGTAAAGGTTACTTAAAGGTTTCCTCATTAAATCAGGAAGACGATCCAGAGACAATCAAAATTTTTATTACTGATTTCCTGCCCAGTGCACATTCATCCCCACTGTAGAATAGTTTTATGTTAATGGCCTTTTGGGTAATAGAGACCACCCCAGTAGCATCCGTAAATGGCATCTGCTAGGCTGTTCTTTCTAAACGGCTGGCTTGATGACACACAGGAAGTTTAATGAAACCATTATATCCTTATTATTGCCTATACCTTTCAAATAGGACACCTCAATATTTATGTCTCCATACGTTCTGCCGACCAATTCAGTTAGCCTGGAAACAAAGGAAGGACACAAAAGCAATTTCAGCAATAGCACTGCAGAGCTTTCCTATTAAACTGTTGCAAGTGACTACACACAACTATAAATCAGGATTTTGTTCATTGTTCATGATGTTCTTATTCAGCTTTTATAGACAGAAGGATTGTAAAGGGTGTAAAGTTCATCAGGGTACACTCACTGTATTTATTGACTTCCTTATGATGTGGTTATTAATGCCAAATATACTACAAAAATTCTGTGGTATTATATTCTTACTTTTAAATTGCTAACAGATGTGCAGAACTATGATCTGGTTGTCAAACCGAGTGGATTTTCCATCTTTTATTGACATTTTCACATCTTAAGGTCACATTGTTATTTTCAGCCGCATTGTAGATAATTAGAACATTGTTCCATGACGCTTTAGCGGAGGAACTGAAAGTGTTGGTAGATTTCATCAAGCAATGGCAGTCAATTGCTACATTACTTAGAACTTCCTGTTTAACTAAATTTAGCTCAGTGTGATAATTCTATTTGTGATTGGAATTTTTTTTCAGCCACTTTCCAAGCTAGAAAACAATTCTTTCTCTCTATAACGAACTAACTAACTAACTAAATAATAATAATTGTTGTTGTTAACCTATGTATTCTGCTTCAAGTGATACCATAAATTATTAGATTTTTAAAATATTAGAAGTCAAAAATATAATATTATTTGTGAAAAATTGTATGGTAACACTTTACAATAAGGTTTGGTTTAAGTTTTAATGTTATTTTATTTCATTAACTACATTAGATACTGTGAACCAACAATAAACAATACTTCTACAGCATGTAATAATCTTAGACAATGCTAATTTCAACATTTACTAATTCAATCAAGTTGTGATTGTTAAGATTATTAATGCACTGTGAACTAACATGAACAAAACAAAGAGCAATTGTATTTTTACTAACATTAACAAATTAATAAATGATAAAAAAATTGCTCATTGTTATGTTGGCTAATGCTACCTTATTATAAAGTGTTAACTGTGTGAAACCTTATTGTAAAGTGTTCACTGAATCAACCTAAATACAATAGGTTACACCAAAAAAAGATAAATCTAAGAGTTAGATCAGGTAGAAATAGCTCCTTAAAGGGTTAGTTCACCCAAAAATGAAAATAATGTAATTTATTACTCAACCTCATGTCATTCTACATCCGTAAGACCTTCGTTCATCTTCGGAACACAAATTAAGATATTTTTGATGAAATCTGATGGCTCAGTGAGGCCTCTATTGCCACCAAGTTAATTTACACTTTCAGATGCCCAGTTCATGTGACTACAGTGGTTCTACCTTAACATTATAAAGCGACGGGAATATTTTTGTGCGCCAAAAAAACAAAATAATGACTTTTCAACAATATCTAGTAATGGGTGATTTCAAAACATAGCTTCAAATCTTTTGTTTCGAATCAGTGATTCAGAGCACCAAAGTCACATGATTTCAGCAGTTTGGCAGTTTGACACACGATCCGAACCACTGATTCGAAACAAAAGATTCGAAGCAGTGTTTTGAAATCACCCATCACTAGATATTGTTGAAAAGTCGTTATTTTGGTTTTTTTTGGTGCACAAAAAAGTATTCTCGTTGCTTTATAATATTAAGGTAGAACCACTGTAGTCACATGAACTGCTTTAAATATGTTTTTAGTACCTTATCTGGGCATTTGAAAGTGTAAATAATCTTGCACTGAGCCATCGGATTTCATCAAAAATATCTTAATTTGTGTTCTGAAGATGAACAAAGGTCTTACGGGTGTAGAACGACATGAGGGTGAGTAATTAATGACAGAAATTTTCATTTTTGTGTGAACTAACCCTTTAAGCTAACAATCATAGGTTACTACTTTACAGTGTATGATATTTATACCATACTTGTTTATACCTTGATGAAAATTAATTTATTTTTCTTTTAATTAACTTAGTTTTCTATGATATTTTCGCCCAAATAAGTTTAGATAGGTCTGATCACTTAGAAAAGGAACAGCATACCTCTTCAGTAAGCCACAGCATTACTGAGGTGTTTTTAGCACAATACATGACATGTTACACAACTAAGTTTAATACTAGGAGTTGGTTTAAAATCCCTGAGTAATGAAAATAAAGAGGTCAGCCATGTCCTGGGATTGTGAAACCTACAGTGAAGACGTTTGTTACATCATGGTATTACAAAAAGTAAACAGCTATAGAAATAAAAACAGAAGTACTGGCAAACAAAATTAAAAATGCAATTATTAACTGATTATGTTCTATTAACTGATTCTAAATTCTGATCATATTTTCAGACTCTGCTATCATGTGAAAGACATGATTTACGAAAGAGAACAGGGTAATGTTGTGTGCTATGGAATGTTAACATTGACAATAATCTGTGACTAGGGCTGATGACAAGCCAGCTGGTTTCTTATAAGCCCAAGAGAGTCAGTTCAGTTTTTTTTTTTTTTTGTTATCAAAGTTCAAACAAGAACAACTACTTTCAGTTCCTTTTGAGTCATAGATACTGTACTGAGACCTAGTGATACTGTATGTACTAAGAGGAAGGAAGCAAAAAGAGATAAAAAAAACATTATCAAATTGCAAATCAATCTGTAGTTTCACAATGTCCTTCTGACTCTTTAAACATCTTAAGTATGAAACTTTGATGTGTAACTCATCTCGTACTGTTTGTGAAAAAGAAATGTATGCACTTAATTGTACTGAATGTGCACTTGAAGTGTACTTCAAATCTTAAAAGTATATTTTCAAAAATAAATAGTCACTTAAGTGTATAAGAGAGTACACTTTCATGACTGTTTCTTAACACATGTAGGTGTACACTTTTAAAAATGCCCTTTATAATAATGTCAAACTAAAGGCTTTACTTTAAAGTCCAAAATAAATAATTATGTTTTAATAATATTTTGCAGTGCTTTAAAGAAGTATGCTTATTTTGATGTGTTGACTAACATACTAAAGTACATGTAAAGTACTTGATTATAATTTTAACTGTGGTGTGTTATTTGATATTACATTTAAAGTTAATATATTTTAAACATACTAAATTGCAGCATCATTATTATTACAAAAGTGTAATTACAAATATTTTTAAATACATGACATACAAGTTTCAATGCTTGTCAGTACATATAAGACAATATAAGTAATTATGAAATTACATATAAAGATGTATTTAAGTCCTACTTAAGTGGGCTAAAAAGCACTCTAAAGTTCAGCTAATTGCATTTAAAGGATTAGTTAATTTTTCAAATGAAAATTACTCTAAGCTTTACTCACCCTCAAGCCATCCTAGGTGTATATGATTTTCTTCTTTCTGATGAACACAATCGGAGATATATTAATAAATATCCTGATGCATCGAAGCTTTATAATGGCAGTGAACGGGATCAATGAGTATGAAGCTGAAGAAAGTGCCTCCATCCATATCCATAAACGTACTCCACATGGCTCCGGGGGGTTAATAAAGGCCTTCTGAAGCGAAGCGATGCGTTTATGTAAAAAAAAAAAAAAAAAAATCCATATTTAACAAGTTATGAAGTAAAATATCTAGCTTCCGCCAGACCGCCTTTCATATTCAACTTACGAAGAAAGTGTAAAACTCTCGCAGTTCAAAAAGCTTACACTACGTCCTACGCCTTCCTTATTCAACTTATGGAAAAAGCTTAACTGACGTGACGCCAGTTCCATTTTTTTCGTAAGTTGGAAGCTAGATGTTTTACTTCATAACTTGTTAAATAAATATAGATATATTTTTTTTACACAAATGCATTACTTTGCTTCAGAAGGCCTTTATTAACCCCCCGGAGCCATGTGGAGTACGTTTATGATGGATGGATGTAGTTGAAGGCACTTTCTTCAGCTCATACTCATTGATCCCTTTCACTGCCATTATAAAGCTCGGATGCATCATGATGTTTATTAATATATCTCCGATTGTGTTCATCAGATGGTTTGAGGGTGAGTAAAACTTGGGGTAATTTTCATTTGAAAGTGAACTAATCCTTTAATATAAATTTAAACTAATTTATTTTCATCTAGTTGCAAACATTCCATATAATTGCAGATGTCCATATGCTAAAGTGTACTTCTTTTTCACAGTCATAAATGACCCAAACCATATCTAGGGTACTATCATAAATTACCACCAACCACCCATACCACCCACAATCCACGATTAGCATAACGGCGTTGAGTTTTGCACCGATAAGCACCGCTCAAGTTTTTCTCAGAAAACAACACTTACATGAATTGTTTTAACACTTACATGAATTGTGAACTGTGAACTCATGACTAAAAAGTAAAATGCTGTGAATACTGCACTTCAGTAAACAGCATAATCATTCAGTGTGATTATTAGTTCTAATCATTCAGTGCTATAGGAGCTGTTTGAGAATTGCTCACTCATGCCTTATTCATGATGAAGGTTGGGGAGCAGAGGAGACAAAGATGACATTTTAAACCCGCACACTGTCTAGGACGCTCTTTAAATAGCCTTTGACCGTCTCTGAGTTTGTACTGATGGGACTTATAGACAGGATTGATTGGACTTATGGACAGGTACTTTTATCATGCTTCCCTTTTTAGCACATTTAGCAGCATAGAACAGCTAACACCAACAACTCATTCACTTTTAATTAGTCAATTCAATTTCACTTAAGTGTTTTTTTATGAAATTGAGTTGGCAAACTAAAATTGACAGCTCTGTCTTGACCTCACACGGACCCAGATCTCACCTGATCTAGAGCTGTAGACCAGTGCCAGAAATAGCCTCACACTTTTTCCTTTCACTAAGATAAGCTGTTCCCTTTGAGAATAATCTAAGTTAACACACAGTGAGAGATCTATTATGTGCTGTCCTTAGAGACCCGAGCCGAAGGCAGATGTTAATTAAACAATCTATGGCTGCTTGACATAAAGCAATGCAATATTGGCTGAGATTATAATGATTATGGTGTATAAAACGTATATAAGGAATATTTTTCTGGAACTAATAAAGTGCAAAGTCAAATTTATGCTGCAGTATTGGGATAAAATAGAACAAATGGCTTTTACTAATTTTAATCACCAGAGGCCTTTTAGATTACATATGCATACTAAATTAGTAATTAAGGAAAACAATTTTAAACTTGCATTGCAGCAGTAAAATCTTAAAAGCTGTTGCATCGCTCATACTCCATGTACTGTGAATGGGGTGTTAAATAGCATTTTCCATATTAAATCAATTTCCACTGCAATTCAAATTGCTGCAGGGACCATTAAACAAACTTTTAGGGCTATATAGTCCAATAGCCGTGGTCTAGTCACTCCCTTGAGTATATATGTAACAATTTGCATTTGTAGCATAGTTGTCTGCACGTGCTTCAGGTCTCATGAATCTTTTCGCTCTGGACATTGTTGAGTTCTAAGAAAGACTCACCATTCATTCCAGATTAGGAATAAAGGATTATTGTAAATCCATGTGAGAGGCATGTGCTAGACTTTATGACATGAGAGAGGTCAAGTCTATATTCTCTCTCTCTCTCTCTCTCTCTCTAAGCATTCAAATTCTATCCCTTATTTCATTTTATAAATAAATGTAACCACAGTTCTAAAACACTGTAAAATGTTATCAGGTCAGTGTTATTTTAGTATCACTGAGATACTAGTTTTTATTAAAAGTTTGAATTAGTTTATTTTTTAATATTTTGTCCTTTTTTATATTGTTAAATTTTTTGTAATTTTGTTGTGTGTTTCTGTAATGTTTATTAGGTTTGCCTGTGCACTGCCTGTGCACGTTTTATTGTGTAGGTTTCAACATCTTGACCAAGGCTAAAGTGTTTGTGGATGGTCCTCGAGGGACTTTCATTGAATATGTGGAGTGGGTGTAAGAGCAATGCAGTTCCCCTCTTACTGTCTTTATCACAGCAGAGGAAAACGCCAACCCCTCTCTGAACCCAGAGCCCAGTCTGCCATCAACCACACCCCCCACGGACTTAAAGCCAGAGCCCACCGCAGACTCAGAGCCGAACCCTGCCGAGTCTGACCAGGTGTGTGAGCTGGCACTAACATCCGTACCAAAGTGCATCTTAGTGGAGTGGGGAATTGAGTGGAGCCCTGACCATACTCCCAAGGCTGAAAAGAGTGAGTGATTTCAGTTGTGAGAGTTGAGGAGGTGGAAAAGATCTGTTCTCTGAGTATGTTATCGCCGCTGGTCCCTCACAATTCCAAGTCTCCTTCTTCAGCTAGTTCCAAGGCTTCATTGCTGATGCTCCCACCCAGCCTCCCACTCCCTCCTCCTCTGTCTATGCCATCCAGTTCTTCAGCCCTGTCTACTCTGGTTCGTTTCTGCCCATCAGCTCCTCCTTCAGTGACTTCGCCCAGCTACTTGGATCTGCTTTGGGTGTTCTGGTCTCCAGCTCTGCCTTGGTGTGGTGATCCCCTGGCTCCGCCTCGGGCCTCCGAGCCCATTGATCCACCTTGGCCCATTGACAGCTCCGCCTTGGCCACTCCCTCAGCTCCACCTGAAACCATCATCTTTCTGGCTCCACTGGGCTCCCTCATCCCTCTGGCTTCACCTTGTCAGTCGTCGCTCTACCTGTATCACAGACTTCTGGGCCTCCTGCTATGCCTCATCCTTCCACCCCTTCGGGTCCATCGGCCTCCTCCTTCTCTCCAGCTCCTCCTCAGTCCTCACTCACACTGGCTCTGCCTCAGTCCTCCGGCACTCTGGTTCCACCTCAGCCACTTGTCGCCACGGCTCCTGCCTTGGTCTTCTGGTCCTCCTGGTGTCACCTGGTCTTGCCATACCTCAGACTCTGAGTCGACACCACACCTGGCTTCACCTCTGTTAGGCAGACTCCATTCTGACTCCATCCTTCAGCCATCGGTTCCACCGTGGGCTCTCATCCTGATGGCTCTTCGCTGGGTTGCTCTCTAGCTCCTCCCTCCATAGTCTTCACTGTGGTGCTCCCCTCTGCAGGCTCCTCCGGTTTCCTGTTCTTCACCTACCACTTGTCCACTGCCAGAACCCCCTCCCTCCTCTGTTGGACGCTACGGTGCAAGGACGCGCCTTCCGGGTGGGGGATGTACTGAAACAGTCATGTTCTATTTAGTTTTCCTTGTTCCTGTTACCTGAGTTCTCATTCCTTGTTTGTTTCCATGGTTTCTAATTAGTTTAACACCTGTTCCTGGTTCCATAGATTGTGATTCACTGTGTATTTAAGACCTTAGTTTTCCCAGTTCTGTGTTCGTCGTCATCATAGTTTATGTGTAGTTGCTATGTTAATTCTCAGTGTTCAGTGTTTATGTGTAGTCTCCAGGATCCTGTTATTCCTGCGTTTTGCTCTTCTTTGGATTTAACTACACAGTGACACTAACCCTAACCTAACAGTCTAATAAAACTCTAATGAGAGTTAGTTGACATAGTTGCAAAGTTACTTGTAGTTAGTAGAGTGTCTAAAGTGGACCATCGAAATAAAGTGTAACCCTTTTTTATTTTAATATGAAATATCTTTCTGAAATCTGCCGTCATTATAACAATTACCTATTTAGATTAAGTTGCTCTCAGAATTGTTGTTACCTTAAAAAGAGTTCAGGATTTTATATTAATGAATTAACTTCATCTCATGTTTCATGTGAGAAATGTACGTCATCGTCGTGGAGAGCACAGTGCTTGTCTACTATTAGCAACATCACATGAATGCTCATCACATGAAAGCTCATAAGACAAATAACATACATGAAATACCTTCAACCACCCAAGATTATGACAGTCAACTAAAACTAAAATAAAAAAAACTTTTTGTTACTTGAAATAAAATAAACATTAAGTGCAATAAATAAATAAATAAAAAATAGAAAGTTTATTTTATTTCAGCTTGTTAACAAGACAACGTTTCTCATTTTCATTTAGTTTAACTTGATGGACTAAAATAACTCAAACTAAAATAAAAACAAAACCTATATAGACATTAAAACACAACAAAAATACCAAAACATTAAAATTAAAATTAAAACAGATAATATAAAACTAAAAAAGTTTTCAAAATATTCAAAGTATTAATAAATACTATAATAGTATCTAAAATGACACTGCAACCACTGTGCACAAACCAAGACAATATTTGTTTGTTTTTCTAGCATTTTTTTATTGATACAGGAACCTTTTTTTTTTTTTTTTTACTTTGTATTATAATTTATTATAACTTTAAAAACAATTATTTACAATAAAAGCATGCTTTTATTTGGAAGGCTGGTTTGCAAGACCATTTTCTGTGTACCTTTAAATCTGACCTTTAAAAATCCTGATGATGTATTATGTGATCCCGACATAATGGAAACTTTTTTTGAGATAAGCATGCCTCTGAGAAGTGGTGACAGCTTAGCGCTATGGCATTCAGATTAATACTTTAATTTACTGTGTGTCTGAAGAAGGGCACTGGGTTTAGCGCTGTGCACAATGTAAAGGATGACCTGACCTTAAAATAGCCCATGCCCACATGTTACTAATGCGTCAGCAGTTCTCAGAAATCCAATAAATTCTCAGACTGGCCTGATTAATAAAATGTAATGCCTACATTATCATTGCATCATTGTTGTCTGTCAAAGTCTATAGAAAAGTCTGTCAAAGTCTGCTCCTGCTTTACCCCCCATAAAAAATCCCAAATATCTTCTTAGTATTAGTTATCTTGGCATTGGTCAAATATGATCTGCCACTGTCAGTAGATGCAATTATGCCATTCTAAATGGCTTTGGGGTGGGTAGCAAGGATCTAATGTAAAGGACTATGCAGTGTAATGGTTATGACACTGTGGTCTAGAGGTTATACAACAGTTCTTCAGCTATGTGCTCATGTAGTGAATAGGATTATAGCTTAGCAAAGGAGAGAGCTGTGTCATACTGATGCTATATGGGGTGAAACACAGCCGGCCTTCATCACATTTGCATGCAGTCACTGGAATGGGTGTGTTGGCTGCAGGTCAGATTGCAAACAGGTCACTTGCTCTGTGTTATATAACAAAGTAAAGGACATCCTCAAGTCATTCTGCAGTTAATTCAATTGATAAAATTTGTGATTTTAAAGTTTGTGATGCTAGTTTCAGCGGGGGATAAGACCAACAAAGGAAAATGGTTGCATAATGTGAAGGCAGCCTGTCTTTTTTTTACAGTCATGACAGAAGTGAGTTAGTCAGGAGGGATTTTCTGTCCACATACCATATATATATATATATATATATATATATATATATATATATATATATATATATATATATATACACCCTAGTCATTTTGAATAGAGCTTAGATGACAACTTTTGTAATATTCCAGCAGGGTGTATGTGTGGCTTTTGAAGGGGACTTTTGAATTGGCTATTTCCCCCTTTTCTCTAATCAAAATGAAACTTTGACAAATTATAAAAAACAACTTTATTTTGTATTGTTACTTTAAACGTTTGAACTGTTAAAACCAGTAAATTATAGTCATCTTGTAAAAACGTAAAAACAACTCGGAGTGCTTGGAAATTTTCAGACCCTTTTGTCAAAAGTGTATTTATTTATTTAATAACAAAGTATTTAAAGGATTAGTTCACTTTAAAATGAAAATTACCTCAAGCTTTACTCACCCTCAAGCCATCCTAGGTGCATATGATTTTCTTCTTTCTGACGAACACAATCGGAGTTATATTAATAAATATCCTGATGCATCCAAGCTTTATAATGTCAGTGTACGGAACCAACGAGTATGAAGCTGAAGAAAGTGCATCCATCCATTATAAACATACTCCACGTGGCTCCGGGAAGTTAATAAAGGCCTTCTGAAGCGAAGCGACGTGTTAGTGTAAGAAAAATATCCATATTTAACAAGTTATGAAGTAAAATATCTAGCTTCCGCCAGACCGCCTTCCGTATTCAGCTTACGAAGTAAGTGTAAAACTCTCGCAGTTCAAAACACTTACACTACGTCCTACACCTTCTGTATTCAAACTACGGAAAAAAAAGCGCAACACAGTTTAAAAATATGTTATCCTTAAAATGCTGTAACTGATACTAACAGTAGTAATAATTCTGTTGGCTATTATTTTGAAGACTTGACCATTGTTCATTTTATTATAAAATATAAAAAACGGATATGATTAGTTATTATGATACAATTAGTAATAAAATACATATTTTGATGTTATATATTTATGATTAAATCTGCCTTTCTGATTACTTTTTTCACATGGTTCTCCCCTTCACCAGCTTGCTTTCTTTGGCAACAACACAAATGCTCCATTGAACAGGAGCAGGAGGACTTACTAAATCAAGCGTATCATTGAGGGAGGCGACATGTAATGATTCCAATTACAATCTGTGGCTCTAAAGTCTGCATCAATGCACTCTGGGGAAATGAGCCATCTCTCTTACTTGGCAAACAGCAGGTCAGTGAATTATGTTGAGAACACAAGACACACATCCCCTGCCTGTTTTGACTTTCCCTTCTACTCTTGAATAAACTTCCAACAAAGATGAATGAACTAAAGAAAGAAAAAGGTTGTGACCCTCGCAGGTGCAGTGTCGACAGGGAGGGCTCTATTTTGGAGAGTATACACTGACCCTTCATGCACCTCACCCCTCAAAACAACTGTGAACATGTGGAATCTGACAAAGAGAGAGAGAATGTGAACCAGCATAATCTCACTCAGATAGTTCAGGGGATCTGGTTTTGACAGGCTAGGGTCTGATTCTAACCCACTGAAGCTAGTCATGTGCAAACAAAGCATGCTGTTATGCATTCCCAAACTGAATATGTGATGATATATAGTAATACTATGAAATGAGATGAGTTGCACAAGGCTCATTTCATAGTCTAACTCATAGTTGGAGACAAGAGAAAGTTCAGATTAAATAGATCCCTTGTGAAAAAGAAGTGCACTTAATTGTATTGAATATGCACTTGTAGTGTATTTCAAATCTTAAAAGTATATATATTTTTTTTAAATTAGGTAGCTAACGCTAAAGTGTCCTTGTTACATGTTACAAGGGATAGTTAACCTAAAACAATTCTTGATGTATGTTTTATGCTCCTGAATAAAACATCAGAAAAATACTTCAGAAAATGAAAGGGACAAAAAGAGAGGGGCTGTTCTGGAACTTTCTGACAAAGAAAAGTGGAGAGCACCTCTTCATTATTTACGAAGGGAGCGCTGCATTCCGATACCTGAGCCGGTAGAAAGATATCTCCAGGGATATCACTGTTTCTGTACCTCCCTCGGCCTCCTCTTGTCTTCCCACAAATAATTTCTACCATAGTGAGGTCAAGTTCCACGTTCATGTGAAATATGCAGTTGTAGTGTCCCAACGGAGAAAGAATATACTGTACACGCCACAATCTGACGTCACAGTATAACATCATATAAACATCACGTGACAACAACCCTGGGGGTTTGAAAAGCAAACACACATACAGTCACATTGCGCACCAACTGAAATGGGCCTTTTATGCTTTATGAAAACATTCTCCGTTTAAACTCCAGAACTTGACATCACAGTGCCTGAGGTGCAGTGGATGAATTAGCAGAATAAAACAGTATGGATTCACTTCGTCACGCAGTGGTCTTTGACTCTCATGTGCTTACAATCTCGTCCCATCTGAACACTAAATTGAGACTTCAATGAATGGAAATACTCCATTTGAGACTTTCAGGATGCTCAGAGGAACTCTTTAGGAGACTTGTTTTTTACACTGTTACGTACATAGGCCACGTTTACATACAGTATAGTTCAAGTGACCCAATTCCGATTTTTTCCTCCGATGTGGCACAGATCGGATACATGTAAGCAGGAAAAAAGCATATGGATTCCAATTTTCTTAGAGCAGTTTCAGTCCTCATTCATATGTGGAAATAATTGTGATATGAATCAGATAGATGCATTGCATCTGCCATGCAATAGGACAGATCGGATATTCCCGTCAATGCGAGTCATACGTCATTAAAAAAGTGACTGTGGCTAACAATGTCAACTCAGGTGGACACCAACCATGATCACATGACTCTTTTCAATGGTGCAATGGAGGAAGAAGGCTCAACCCAATGTTTTGCTGACCTTTAAAGATGGCCCACTGCAAATCATGACATTTTTACTTCCTTTTTGGCCTTAGCTTTTTCGGGTCAGTACATCTACCTTGGGTTGTTTCACCAAGTGTATAGTGTAAATGCATATATCGGATATAGGTCACTTTCAAAAGAAGATGTAAGCTGGTCATTTAAAAAATTTTTGATATAGTCAACAAATGGGCATCAAAACCTGCAGTGTAAATGCGGCCATACAGATCTGTGTCCAAAGTTCTTCATGGTGTGTATTATGTGATAGAAAGAGGCCATAAGAAAACAAATTAGTAAAAATCATATTAACATCAATCATAAAGCACATTAATATACTGTATTACCATCTCCAACATTTTAAATACCAAAGGTAGAGTAGCAAAACAGCCCATTTCACTATAAAGGCGTGCAGGCCTGGCAAAGCATTAGTCACATTCCTCACTCCCCCACACAATGTTGGCTGGCATAAAAAAAATGATAACAATGTTATTGAATAGTGTGATAAATATGCAGACCTATCCAGCTGTATGTGATTATTGCTGTAGCATGCTGAAAAATTATATTATAGTGTTGCATGAACAAGAAAATCTGGTCTGTGACGTGACATTGTTTTGTCTATTCTCTCAAATATTCAAATTACACCACTGACAAATGCCATCTAGATTTTCTGAAGAAAATGTCAGAGATGTTTGCATGTGCAAAACTCACCACTAGAATGTTGGTAATCCCTAGGGCACATTTGTCAAACCCTTCTTTTGACACATGTGCTTTCTTAGTACAGCTATGCCATTTCTATGCTGTTTCTAATGTGTTTAGAAACTAGAGCTGCACGATAAATTGAGAATCACATTTTTTTAGTTTCAAATATAGAGATCACGATTCTTCCACAATTCTGAACAGACAACTAAACAAAATAACACGTAATTTACTAGAGGTTCTGACAAAATGTTAATTGCTGTAGTCTATTTAAAAATGATTAATTTAAATGAATTATTATAAAAATCGTACTGAATGAATGATTCAATGACTCACTCATAAATACTTCACGTGCTTCATTACTGGATGAATCAGCATTTTTGTACGAATCTCTTGAACGAATGATTCAATGACGAATACATTTTTAACAGTCACTTGTCACCACCTAGTGGCGTAAAGATTGATACAATCTTTATTTGAAGCACCAAATTACTCTCAAAAGGGGATTTACTCTATTTTGATCACTTCCATAGACATCAGTGTTTATATCTGAACTATAAACTTTTATCCAGTACTTCTGTGATAAAATGAATATTTGTAACACAGAAATAACGATACTGTGTGTTTCATACATGACAGCTACTCTTTCTGGATCAGCGGCAGCACCAACGCAGATCTGAATGTTCGCTGTGATCGTACTTGTCAACGGTTTAATAGACACAGGCGAATCGCTGTCATTTAGGAATAAGGTCGCGTGGATGTTTGAATCGAGATTGCGATCTTTTAACAATTAATCATGCAGCTCTATCAGAGACTATTTGAGTGTTGATAGATGGTTGTCAGGGTGCTGATATGTGGTGAATAAGGTGTTCAGGATGGGAATCACAGTTGCTAAAGTGCCATGAATGATTGCTAGGTTTTGCTAAGGTATTTTGGGTTGTTTCTAGTGCTATGTGGTTGCTAAAATATTCAGAGTATTGATAGGTGGTGGGTAGGGTGCTCCGATTGGTTGCTAGGCAGTTGCTAAACTTTTCTTTGTTGTTGCACTGCTATGTGGTTGATATGTTTGAGATGGTTCCAAGGGCCTTGGTTTCTATTCCGGTTTCTATACTTGGTTTCTATTCCGTTCCTATGCAGTTGTCTGTTAGGGTGTTGTTAGATGGTTGCTGGGCATTGCCATGCAGTTGCTAAGGTGTTCTTGGTTGTTGTCAGGTCACTGCTATGTGGTTGCTAATGTGTTTTAAGTGGTTGCTAGGACCTTGTTGGTTACTACGCCATTTCCATGTGGTTGCTAAGGTGTTCTGAGTGAAAATTAGGTTGTTGATAGATGGTGGCAATGGTTTTGCTAAGGTAATCAGGATGGTTGTTAGGTTGCTAAGGACTTGATGTTCCATGTTGTCCTTCAGAATGGGTGCAGGCCAGGGACAAAGTGTCCCTCAGCCTTTTTTATTCCATTTCATTTCATATTTTAGTCTCTTCACCTGGTAACCTTTCACAGCTCATCATATATTTCCCACATCTGTCCAGCTGTATTACAGTATGACTATGGATTACTGTTTCACTCTCAGACCCATCATTTAATTCGGTTGACCCATCATATAATTCGGTTACCACTGACAGAAGCACAGCTCTAAATGAAAGCTTATGTAAATTCTTAGGCCTGATTATCCCTTGCAGTAAGTTTTTATTTGAACAGATTGTCCGGCCTGCTGCTTTTGCTGGAAGCAAAGCACATGCTCCCAACTGTATTTCATTACGTTATGGCATGATGTCGTCATATGTGAGGGATTACAGCCTTCCAGACTAGAGTATGATTATGAAATGTCATTCAGCAATCATCAAAAATCTGTCTTTGCACTTTACATAAAGGTGTGAGTGCCCTGATTATGAGCCGTCAGTGGACAATTAAATTTAAATGAGATATCTTTGGGATACATTTGGGCAGTGGCGCTATAGAAATTGAGTCTCTCTGACCCTCAAGAGACCCTCGATTTCCCTATTGCTACACTGTTGTCTATGGCTGTTTATTGTATAATCCAGTTTCAAATCTGTTTTAATTTGTCGCCTAAGTCTTTTGATTACAGTTACCTTGTAGTTTTCTGCAAAAACTCCCAATACCATTGACGTCAGATGTTGCTGTTACATAAATGTGCGGCTTGGGACTACAAGACATTTTATCCACTGCTTTTGCAGTGCATTTGCCTCAAAATCAGCTATGTTGCCTTGGGGTCTCTCCAGCACAGCTCAGTGACGTTGTTGTTCTCTAGTTTTTCTTTTTCATTCCCGCTCTCTTCATGTCCTTCTGTCTCTTCCCATATTCGCTGTAACTCTGGGGCTTCAGGTTAAGATGAGTTAAATTCAGTGGTTGCGTAAGCTGGATGTGAGAGACATCTCTGTTAGTTTGCCCTGGGCTCTTTTTTGACTGTATAATGGAGACATTAGAACATCAGGTCCAGCTGAGCTGTTGTGAAATCTGAACAATCAATATCAATAAAACATCCTGATATATTGTACAGTTTAAAAGGCCTTTGAATATAAAAATTCAAATAGTGTACGATTTTGTGTTTAGATATATTTAAAAAGTGTTAATACATTAAAAATAAGTATGACTGTATAAAATTAAATAGTTGTTACTGGCATTGTGGAGTTTTGCTCTGAGATGATAGTTTTGTGCTAAAAATGTTTTTGTTATTTCTTTCTTTTTGTTATTAGATTTACTTTTATTATGGGCTCCTGGCCAAGGAGGGTGAAGATTTAATCCAGTCAAACATATAAAAATTCATTATATCAGAGGATTTAATATATTTTTGTAATATTATCTGTGATAATCTGGGATGATTATTATAATATTAAAGATTAGCAGATAGGGGTGGGGAACTTCACGCTTTGACACACATTGATTTTTCCACACATATTTCCTAACTGGTGCATGCATTGTCTTTTTGTTTGTAGCTATGCAAATGCTTGATTTTGCTAGTCAAATTCTGTTTCCATTTAAGAGTGAATTGAATTGGTCCTGTATTTCTTTTTACAAGCAAGAAGAATTTAGAAGAGAATTTGACCTATTTTGTAGATCAACTGAATAAATCACTTTGAGTTTTCATGTGAGATGATAGAAGTACTTGTGATATAAGAAGATTCGCGTAATACAAAAAGTGTTAGGAACTCACTTCATCGTTTGGTAGATATTATCTAATAACTAACATGACACTATTTTCTGCTTGAACAATATTGCATTATATGCCTTTGAAAAGAGAGAAAGGGTTGGATGAATAGGACTGTCCATTTTAAAACAGATTTTTAGCATTGGAAGTTTTCTGATTGATTGCAGTATGTCAATAATCCCAGAATATAAATAACTCTTCGACCAGACTGACTTTAACCTCATGCCCAAAGCTGTCTTTATTTATCAGAATGGTACGCTTACTGACAGTTCAGTTGTCCTGAACAGGGTTGCTGACGTGAATCTTTGGTGATTTTCGTCATGGCAAATTGGAAGATGTTTATTGATTGCTGTTAGTCACTCAGTTAGTCTTCCCACTCAACATGATGTTCACATACAGCAGCAATCAATGGGGAATTGTGTGCAAATGTGCCGCCCAACCACACACACACAAATGCGCACACTCTCATTCACCATGAATAGAGCTTTTATTTATAGGCCTCCAGATTGGGGTGATGTCGTGGCCACGGAGATGGCATCACAGCGCTCCAGCAGCCCCGCCACACGGGACCATTCTCATGGGGGTGATGTGGCTATGAACCATCTGATCTAATTGCCATGGAGAAAGCAGCACATGACCTTGAATCATGGAAAATCACAGCTGAATTACACAGAATCCCACTGAGAAAAAAGAGAGAGGATCAAGATAACAGAGCTTAAAAAGAAATAACAGAGGTAACCCAGATGGTAAAAGGCACAGCTGGGTTTATGAGGGTGCCCAGCTGGGGCTGAATATTATTTGCCAATGCAGACAATGTTCCTGGAGCACCACTCGCCTTTATTTTATTACAGTAAAAAGTGATGATTCAATAACAACAACTACATTAGCTGGATATATGTTTTCTTTTTATTTCCTTTAGCCCTTGCAAACATTGTGTGGACAGCATTGTGTCCAAAGAAAACACTAGAAAATAGTGAAGAATTTCCATTTTATTTCTATTTTTTTTATACACTTCCATTTAAAAGGTCAGTCAGTTTTTGTTTGTTTGTTTGTTTGTTTGTTTTTTGAAAGAAATACTTTAACTTGGCAAGGATGCATTACATTAATAAAAAAGACTGTTTTCGAATATTACTGTTTTACTGTATTTTTGATTAAATAAAATGCAGTGTTGGTGAGCAAAAGAGACTTCTTTAAAAATTAATATTCTAGTCTCTAGATATGGCTCAGTACAGCCTGTACAATTTGAGGTATAATTCATGTATTAAGGGTTTGTGTAAATCCCTATGTATAATTAAATGTTTAAGTAATGTTTGGCTTAATAAGCAATCACCAGTAATGTTTTTGTATAGTAATAGCATTGGTATTAGAAAACGAGATCTCACAATTTTCACACCAACGCCCCAACTCCACACGTGGCCACCAACCCTGAAAAGAGGCCACAGTAAATCTCTTCAATCAAGAGCTTAAATGAGTGATTTCTCCTCTGGGCTCAATCTTCAAGCTTACATGTTATATCACCAACAGCTCTTATTCAGCAAATTGAAGGATTTTTCTTTTTACTGTGCCATTTATCCTAGAAAAATTTCCACTAAAAGGAAATAGTCAGATTAGTGTAATACATTTTTCTTCCTTGTAATTCATATTCTTGTCCTCACATGATAATTAGTATGATGCATAAGTGGTTTTGGTATTAAATTTGCAGCTAAGATGATCTCATCATTTAAGCTGTCAATGTGCAGATTTGTTTTTGAATAGAATGATGACAGCAGTCTTTTCATCATTTTATAAGATTATTAAAGAAAAGGTGAATAAAAGCGTACATTATTAAAGGATTAGTTTAAAGCTTGGTATCGTTTAAAGCCCTTTGAAGCTGCACTGAAACTGTAATTTTGACCTTTTGGGGCCAATTGAAGTCCACTATAAGGAGAATAATCCTGGAATGTTTTCATCAAAAACCTTAATTTCTTTTCGACTGAAGAAAGAAGGACATAAACATCTTGGATGACATGGGGGTGAGTAAATTATCAGGAAATTTTAATTTGAAAGTGAACTAATCCTTTAAGTAGAATGGGAATGGGTATGGGACACAGAGAACCATTTCAGACAATGAGGTATCACAACTTCTTTACATACAGACCACAGCTGTTACAACAGGAGCAATTTCATTTACATTAGGAGTGGTAAACTGTAACAGGATAAAAGGTTTGAGATTTGGATGTTCTGGGTTCATTCTGATGCCTGGTGAAATCAAGTTGCTTCATGTACTTTGTCACTGCTATGCTGCAATAAACTTCTTCATCAAGATCTTCAATGTCCTCATAATTTTTTCTTAGCCCGGGTATAATTGGAAACGTGCTGCGAGAATGAACCTCATTGGTTACGCAGCACGTTTGAGCTTCCGAAGGAGGTTTTTTCTCACGCGTTACTCAGGTTCAGTTGAGCTTCTGCTTATGTTCGCTGATCAATGTTTATATGTGAGTAAAAGCCTAAATTAAATCTGTAAAAAAAATAAGGTAAAAAATATATACAAGATAAAGAAGCAAAATTTTAACTCAAAAATAGATTTCAAAAGATAAAGGGAAAGATGTGTGTGTACATATACAGCTCAGTGAATTCAAGCGTGGTACCGTGATAGTTTGCCACCTGTGCAATAAGTCCATTCGTGAAATTTCCTCACTGCTATATATTCCACGGTCAACTGTTAGTGGTATTATAACAAAGTGGAAGCAATTGGGAACAACAGCAACTCAGCCACAAAGTGGTAGGCCACTTAAAATCATAGAGCGGGGTCAACGCATGCTGAGGCGCACAGTGCACAGAAGTCACCAGCTTTCTGCAGAGTCAATAGCTACAGACCTCCAAACTTTGTGTGGCCTTCAGATTAGCTCAAGAACAGCGCATAGAGAGCTTCATGGAATAGGTTTCCATGGCCGAGCAGCTGCATCCAAGCCTAACATCACCAAGTGCAATGCAAAGCGTCGGATGCAGTGGTGTTAAGCATGCCACCACTGGACTCTAGAGCAGTGGAGACGTGTTCTCTGGAGTGACGAATCACGCTTCTCTGTCTGGCAATCTAATGGACGAGTCTGGGTTTGGCAGTTTGACGGTACTTGCCTGACTGCATTGTGCCAAGTGTGGTGTGGGGTTGTTTTTCAAGGATTGGGCTTGGCCCAAAGGAACTCTTAATGCTTCAATATACCAAGACATTTTGGACAATTTCATGCTCCCAACTTTGTGGGAACAGTTTAGGGATGGCCCCTTCCTGCTCCAACATGACTGCGCACCAGTACACAAAGCAAGGTCCATAAAGACATGGATGAGCGAGGAACTTGACTGGCCTGCACAGAGTCCTGACCTCAACCCGACAGAACGCCTTCGGGATGAATTAGAGCGGAGACTGCGAGCCAGGCCTTCTCGCCAACATCACTGCCTTACCTCACAAATGCGAAAAAAAATTCCCATAAACACACTCCTAAACCTTGTGGAAAGTCTTCCCAGAAGAGTTGAAGCTGTTATAGCTGCAAAGGGTGGGCCAACTCCATATTAAACCCATGGATTAAGAATGGGATGTCATTAAAGTTCATGTGCACGTAAAGGCAGGCGTTCCAAAACTTTTGGCAATATAGTGTATATATATATAGTGTATATAACTATATATATATATATAGTTTTTAAATAACTTTTTCTGAAGTTAAGGTATAGGCATTTCAATTTCATCTTTATTGCCAAATGCAGTGCAGTGACTTGTTTTTTTTTTTTTGAAGGAAGTTACAGCAGATTCAGTTGTTAATTTCATCAATGCAAATGCAACAATTTGTTGTACGATCAAGCACTGTTCACATTATTAATAAAAAAAATTGCTTGCAAAGATTTTCCATGTGTATTTCATGCTTTTATGGAAGTTATCACACTGTACTTGTGTTTGTTTGTTTGTGTGTGTGTGTGTCTGTGTGTGACAGAGAGTTTGTATCTGTTTTATGCATGTTATACTGTCTGTCTCAACTTATTAGAGCTTAGCTGTGTGCGTGGAGAGGCAGACACTACAGCTAGAACAGTCTGTCCCAACTCTGTCCAGTTCACTGGGTTTCATGCCAGATTATCCCTACACACGTTCAGCATTAATACAGTTTCACATTACAGTGATGCACAAAATTTATAGCCCATGCTGTCAAGTACCTGGCATCACTCTCATGCAATGAGTTATTTAAACTGCAACTTCATCATTACAAATATGTAATTACTAATACATTTAATAAATATAAAAGAAATTATGAACTTACATAAAAAGTGGATCAAAAAGCACATTCAGCTAATTGTTTTATAGTTTAAATTTATATTAAGTGCATTTAATTTAATTGCAGTTAACATGCAATTAAGTCTGAAAACATTATATTGAGTTCGCACTTGGGAATATTCTTTTAAAGTATATTATTTCCGAAATAAATACTCATTTTAAAAGTATGTTAAAGTGTACTTCTTTTTCATAAGTGCATTTGTTCTTGCACATATTAAAACTTGACGTAGAGGACAATTTACTAAAGAAACTATATATTTTAAGTGTTTAAAAACCTTTCCTTTATAATGTGGTTAATGTCGGAACTGCTGACAATTATAGTTTCCAAATTCCCTTTAAACAAAGATTTGGAAAAGTGTCTAGAGATCCTCCTCAGGGTTTCACCAGTGTGGCAGTCTGTGGAACCCCAAATGATGATGTATTTTCTCATTTTTACAGTTGTATTTGCATTATTCACTTTCATTGAATAGAAAAGAGCTGCGTCAACATTCTGTTAAACTTTTCCTTTTGTTTTTCTCAGAAGAAATTAATAAGTGCAAGTTAATAGTATTTTATTTTTGTATTTTTTTTTTGTAATGTATAATTTTAATATAATTTTTTAGTGAAGTGCTTATATAAGAAATATGATCAGAGAAGAAATATGATCAGGGGACTCCACAGTTCCTGGGTGAGCCCTATTTGAGACTAAACCTGCAACTAACCCAAGTGTTTACATATCAGAATGAGGTGGAATTGAAGTATACAAATTCCCTAGAGTAACTACAGAAAGACCGGCATTATAACCCTCCTTACCCACCCACCCCCCTTTTTAGAAGCACAAACAAGTTTTCAGACGAGCAGTGAACTCTGTCTCCAGCCAGTGGGAACATTACAGGCATGTGTGAAACGTCTCCTCTGTGTAAGCAAGCAGGGAGTATTTGCAGACTTCTGATCCCTTTGCTTGGACATGATCTTTTTCCCATCCGGCTCGGCCAGCATGTGCAGGTGTGTTTCAGCTCCCCTTGAGACTGTGAGATTAATGTGTTGTGCCAAAGTGTTGTTGGCATTATGTGCTATCTGTTGTTGCTGTTCTATGATTGCTAAACATTACATCACGCTAAGTTTTGTAAGATCTGTTGAAACTCTGTCCTGAATGAAAAGAAATGTTTGTATAAGTTGGTGAATAAAATGCATACAAAAAATGCTATTATCACAAATTTGACAAAAAACTTGAATCACGGTCACCAATAACAAAAAGTGAAATAAAAATGCATTTGGTTTTGAAGTTTAGAAGATAAACAAAAGAGGAATAAACAGGAGGCAGGGGGAATGGTATGGCTCAGTTTTCGAGTAGGCTGGTTGTGGTGTTCTAAAGAGACCAACACCACTGTTCCACCTCCACAACACAGACCCCATCCTCCTCTCTATATCGCCCTCCACTCATCCTCATCATCTGTTCATCACACCTCCCCTTGAATCATCTGTCACATCACTCCTCCACACCCTATGGCCTCAACTCTCTCTCAGAGCTGCTAGAACATTCACTGGTGTGTGAGGGACAATTCGCATCTCATTAACATTGATCAACACTGTACAAAATGTTTGACACGGAACTTAAATGTGCTTTATTTCATACCATGTATGTTAACTGACTTTATTTTAAACTTTTTAAGGGTCAATATAGCATTCAGAAGCCCCACTCTTTCAGTATGTTGTTCCAACCTCATATGAAGAACACAAAACGATATTTGTAGAATGTTCTGGCTGTGTTTGTCCGTACAAAAAGTGAATGGGGACTGAGGTTGTTAAACTCCAAGACTGACATTTAAAGGTAGGGTAGGCAATTTCGGAGAGGCTAGCAATAGCAAGCTAGCTTTGAAAGCATGAGGTCCCACCCTCTCTTCAGAGCGTTCTCCAAAGCCATGACTCCTTCAAAACACATGAACTCACACAGACACAGCAGAGTCTGCAAAGCGTGACGAGATGAGAGACGGCGTTAAATTATCTCATGTCTCAAAGTACATAACATTGCAATAATATTGAATGTAAACAACTTGCAGAGCTCTTACTTGAACCACCTGACTGCTGCAGATTAATTTCGGCATTGATAGTGTAGCCAGAGAAAAGCATAAAACTGAGTCTAAGGAAGTGAACAGCTTCGGGTAGAACGTCACGGGTAGCCATCTCGTAAATACAGTTATACAACATGGTGTGAAAGCAGCATAAGCTTGTTGTTTTGGTTCAGGAGGAACTGTAAAAGGCAGCTGCTGTTTGTTTGTGGCACTCTGTGACTGTCTGTTTACAACTCTGCATAGCCTAATGGAACGTGCTGATGACGTGTGATGTCTGAGGACAGGGTGCCAGAGGTATGGAAATACATGTTGACAGGCAGGTAGGACACCATATCATTGCATTTGGACCAAATGCAATGATTGGCAGACATATTTTGGTCCTGAGACTTCCACAGAAGATACATGTACATGTTTTAATATTCAGACCATTTCTATTATTGATTACTATCAGGATGTGAAGAGAGTTTAAACCAGTATAACAAAAAGTATAAACAAAAAACCTTTAAAGGGATAGTTCACCCAAAAAATGAAAATTTGATGTTTATCTGCTTACCCCCAGGGCATCCAAGATGTAGGTGACTTTGTTTCTTCAGTAGAACACAAATGATGATTTTTAACTCCAACCTTTGTGGTCTCTCAGTTGTATAATGCTTGTCAATGGTAACTCCATCTATAAGAGTCAAAAAAACACGCACAGACAAATCCAAATTAAACCCTGCGGCTCGTGATGACACATTGATGTCCTAAGACATGAAACGATCGGTTTGTGCGAGAAACCGAACAGTATTTATAACACCACTATGTCCAACTGCCTTGCGCATCCAGTTGGTGAGGTCTAAAAACGCATTTTGATGACGGAAGTGATGTCTCGCGCTTATACTTTAATGAGTGCGAGACATCACTTCCGTTGTCAGAGCGCGTTCAGAATACATAATACAGTTTAATGTTGCTTGCACAGAGTTGAATAACTACACTATATGGACAAAAGCATTGGGACCCCTGACCATTAAGACAACAGGGACTGTAATGACATCGCATTCTGAATACAGACATTAATATGGAGTTGGTCCCCCCTTTGCAGCTATAACAGCTTCCACTCTTCTGGGAGGGCTTTCCACAAGATTTTGGAGTGTTTCTGTGGGAATGTTTCCCTTTCATCCAGTAGAGCATTTGTGAGGTAAGGCACTGATGTTGGATGAGAAGGCCTGGCTCACAATCTCCATTCCAATTCCACTCTGTGTAGGCCACGCCAAACTCATCCAACCATGTCCTTATGGACCTTGTTTTGTGCACTATAGGGCACAGTCATGCTGGAATAGAAAGGGGCCTTCCCCAAAGTGTTCCCACAAAGTTGGAAACATAGCATTGTCCAAAATGTCTTGGAATGCTGAAGCATCAAGTCTTCCCTACACTGGAAGAGTAGGGAAGCCTAGCCCAACTCCTGAAAAAAACAGCCCCATAACATTATCCCTCCTCCACCAAACTTTATAGCAGGCACAATGCAGTCAGGTAGACTGCCAAACTGAGAAGTTTAATTAATCACTCCACAGAACGTTTCCACTGCTCCAGAGTATAGAGGCGACATGCTTTACACCACTCCATCCAATGCTTATCATTGTACTTGGTTATGTGAGGCTTGCATGCAGCTGCTTGGCCATGGAAACCTCCGCCATGGAAAAAGTTTTTGTGCTGCTATAAATCCCAGTGGAAGTTTGAAACTCTTCAGTTATGGAATCAGCAGAACTTTGATGACTTTTATCCGCCATGCGCCTCAGCACTTGTTGACCCTGCTCTGTGACTTTATGTGGTCTTCCACATCGTGGCTGAGTTGCTGCTGTTCCTAAACTTTCCACTTTCCAGTAATACCACTTCCAGTTGACAGTGGAATATCTAAGAGGGATGAAATTTCATGAAATGACTTATTGCAAAGATAGCATTCTATCACAGTACCACGCCTTAATTGACTTGAGATCTTCAGAACGACCCATTTTTTTTTACGGATGTTTGCAAATACAGAATGTATGGCTAGGTGTTTGATTTTATACACCAGTGGCAATGGGTCTGATTAAAACACCTGAATTAAGTAATTAAAAGGGTGTGTCCCGATACATGTCTATATGTCCATATAAGCTACCCATATGAATCTGGGTAGCATGAATGTAATTTGGACGTACCACATTTGCCATGTTGTTACTGTCACATGACCAGCGTCAGTTGCGTCACTTCACTTCCATTCATACATCCTCTCTCACGGCCACATGAAATAGTAAAGTATCCACCAAATCCACACTTCAGAATTTTGGCGGAAGTATGTCAAACGGGGATTTTTTGCCTACTGTTTTTCGAATATACTGCATTCTGACATACTACTCTTTTGGCGTACTGTTTGGAAAGTATTCAATTTTGGATTTTGAAGCCTCTAAAATGTCCAGTAGAGGTTATTATTTACTTGACAGTTTACAAGGAGCTCCAGCAGTCTGCAAACACTCAACTCTGCCCATCAGTTCTAATAACAGCATATAGACAAGTTCAATTTGGGTTCACCAGAATATCAGTTGGTTTGAGTTATATAACACTGGAGGCCCATGTCAGTAATCACATTATCCCATGAAGACCATAACAGATGTGTCTTCCTGTTTACTTGTCATAGAGCTTCCAATGTGCAGACCAAAATATGTTATCATGATGACTGTGCTGCAAAAATAGTAATGGCATATCTGAGGCTTGAGGTTGTTTGCCTGAGAGAATTGTGTGATTTTTGTCCCCATTTCTTACAAGTTAAGCTCATGATACTGTCAATTACCATTGGAAATAATTACTTAACTTGAACCTAGACCATTCACTTGATTTACCTGATATGGTCATACTTCATACCTTCAACCTTTAAAAGCATATTTGTTTAGTGTGGATCACTACATGAGAACAAATATAGTTTCCCTTGTTAAAAACGAGTGCTCTAAACTGTATTGACTGTGCACTTGTAGTCCACAGTACTTGAAATCTTAAAACGCTTGCATTTTCAGGCCTCCAAAATGCTGTTGTCATGTAAATAAACGACCAAAATGCATAAAGTGTACACGTTTAAAAAGCGCACTTTTAACATTTTTTTTTTTTTATTTGGCGAGATCATTAACTTGTTTAAAATGGGTAAAAGTGATAACAGCAGGTTAAATAACGTTAATGACATAGGTGTTATTGACACCTCTGTTTTTGTTCTTGTATTTGCTCTGTGACTTCTTGCATGGTCATCGTTGTTCTCCTTTTGTCTTTTTCTATCTAACCTCATTTATTTTCCCTGCCCTCACATTCTGGAATGTCCATGTTCATTTGCAGAGCTGATCTTTTTTTTTTGCTGGACACCTACTCCTTTGCCACCGCCCAAGGATTCCTCAGATAAAGGAACAATACAGAGTTTGTACAGCATGTCCTGACCCTGGTTGTTCATGTGAGGAGAGGAGGAGGTATTTTCCTCATAGAGAAAATTAGGTTTTCTTATCTGTTTTTATTGATTAGAAACTGCTGAATTGGGCCAGGCTCATTACATAAACTGATTTTTCAACTTAAACATCGATAGAGATGTAGGCCATATAAAGTAAACATGAAATCAATTTGATTATTATGCACAGTTCATTGGAGCATGTTATTCCATTTTTTCATCAAAATGTAATAACTTCCCTTGTGAAAAAGAAGTACACTTTAGCATACTTTTAAAAAGAAAACCTATTACAGAAATAATATCTTTGAGAGAACATGCTTAAGTGCAAACTGAATGTTGGCCTAATGTTTTCCAATGCACCAATTGCCTCTTACTTGCAATTAATAAACAGGCAAATGCATGTTAATTGCAATTAAATGAAAATGTATTATAGTTTAAATTTATATTAAATGCAATTAACTGAACTTCAGAGTGCTTTTTTACTCACTTATTTAGGATTTAAGTACATCTTTTTATGTAATTTCTTAATTACTTCTTGTAATTACTTTCATAATTACAGTACTTGTGTACTGCCGAATGTACTGACCATGCATTTATGGTCAACTAAAATATAGTTTAATGTCATTTATATTGAAACTTTCTTCCATTTAAATATATAATTACATGTTTGTAATGTTAACTTTAAATTTAATATAAAATAACACACCACAGTTAAAATTATATTACCAACTATTTATTATACTTTACATGTGCTTTAGATTGTTAGTCAATGCCTAAAAATAAGTGTACTTCTTTTAAGCATGAGAAAAGATTATTAAAATATAATGACTTTAAATATACATTGTAAGTACATTTAAAAGTAACCAACTGGATGATAACCAATCAGGATTTAAAAGTGGCCCACTCAACTGAGACTGCTTTGCTTTTGGTCACTGATTCCAAATCATCAGTTCTCATTCTGCTAGATCTATCTGCTGCCTTTAACAATGTTAATCATCAGATCCTTATCCAAAGGTATCCGAAGCACATCAACTGGTCGCAGGGATTCCTCAGGGGTCAGTTCTTGTACCTCTCCTCTTCTCCATATACACTACATCACTGAGACTAATTATACAGGCACATAGTTTGTCCTTCCATTTCTATGCTGATGACACACAACTCTACTTTTCATTTCAACCAGATGATCAGATGATCTCAGACTGCCCGGCAGATACACTCTATTGCCAAAAGTTTTGGGATGCCTGCCTTTACGTGCACATGGACTTTAATGAGATCCCCTTAATCCGTAGGGTTTAATATGGAGTTGGCCCACCCTTTGCAGCTATAACAGCCTCAAATCTTCTGGGAAGGCTTTCCACAAGGTTTAGGAGTGTGTTTATGAGAGTTTTTGACCATTCTTCTAGAAGCACATTTGTGAGGTCAGGCAGTGATGTTGGCGAGAAGGCCTGGCTCGCAGTCTCCGCTCTAATTCATCCCAAAGGTGTTCTGTCAGATTGAGGTCAGGACTCTGTGCAGTCCTCCACACCAAACTCACTCATCCATGTCTTTATGGACCTTGCTTTGTGTACTGGTGCAAAGTCATGTTGGAACAGGGAGGGGCCATCCCCAAACTGTTCCCACAAAGTTGGGACTATGATATTGTCCAAAATGTCTTGGTCATTGTCATTAAGAGTTCCTTTTACTGGAACTAAGGGGCCAAACCCAACCCCTGAAAAACAACCCCACACCATAATCTCCCCTCCACCAAACTTTACACTTAGCACAATGCAGTCAGGCAAGTACCGTTCTCCTGGCAACGGCCAAACCCAGACTCGTCCATCATATTGCCAGACAGAGAAACGTGATTCGTCACTCCAGAGATCACGTCTCCACTGCTCTAGAGTCCAGTGGCGGCGTGCTTTACACCACTGCATCCGACGCTTTGCATTGCACTTGGTGATGTTAGGCTTAGATGCAGCTGCTCGGCCATTCCATGAAGCTTTCTATGCACTGCTCTTGAGCTAATCTGAAGGCCACACAAAGTTTGGAGGTCTGTAGCTATTGACTCTGCAGAAAGTTGGCGACTTCTGCGCACTGTGCGCCTCAGCATGTGCTGTTGTTCCCAATTGCTTCCACTTTGTTATGATACCACTAACAGTTGACCGTGGAATATTTAGTAGTGAGGAAATTTCACGAATGGACTTATTGCACAGATGGCAACCTATCACGGTACCACGCTTGAATTCACTGAGCTACTGAGAGCGACCCATTCTTTCACAAATGTTTGTAGAAGCAGTCTGCATGCCTAGGTGCTTGATTTTATACACCTGTGGCCATGGAAGTGATTGGAACACTTGAATTCAATGATTTGGAGGGGTGTACCAATACTTATAGTGTATCTCGGTATGGATGAAAGAACATCACCTACAGCTCAATCTAGCAAAGACAGAGCTTTTCGCCTTCTCTTCCACTTTGTACATCACAATTTCCAAAATCCAGCTAGGTTCATCAACAATAATCCTATTAAGTTTGGTCAGAATTCCTGGGGTAATCTTTGATGACCAGCTGACCACATTGCATTGCATGATCATGCAGGTTTGCACAACATCAGGAAAATCAGGCCCTTCTACCTGAGCATGCTGCACAACTTCTTGTCCAGGCACTTGCCATTTCTCGGTTCTGCACCCTCCTACCTCCACCTGCTCTTACAAGGCTACATCCCCTCTAGAAGCCTGAGGTCAGTAAGTATGCGATGCCTCATGGTACCTTCACTGGGAGGCACAAAATCACATTCCAGAACATTTTCGTTCACTGTTCCTGGCTGGTGGAATTATCTTCAAAACCCTATTCGTAACGCCGAATCTACGTCAATATTCAATAAATGGCAGAAAACACATTTTATTCCATCAGCACTTAACTGCATCCTGCTGAAAACAAACTCTTTGTTTTCACTTTTCCTTAATCTCTCTCTGTAATAGCTTGTACTATTCTAAACAATATCTGAAACTTTGTATTACCTGCAGTTCACTGGTGTTTATTGCCTCTTTATAATGAATCGCTTGTTGTATTTCTCATTTGTAAGTCACTTTGGATAAAAGTGTCTGTTAAATGAATAAATGTAAATAAATGTAAATGTAATGTAAAATAAAACTTTTAATTTGACATCATGACAAAGTCCACTTTTTAAAAGTATACCTGTGGTAAGAAAGAAGTCATAAAAGTTTACTCTCTTTAAGTTAAGCAGCCTTTCAAATACAGGCTTTTAAAAATATACTATTAAGATTTGAAGTGCACTACAAATGCACATTCTATACAAATAAGCACACTTGTTTTTCCACAAAGACTGATCTGCTTCTGATTGCTTGATGGTACAAAAAGAAAGTTAACAGTCTCAAACCCTTCACTAGCTACTATTCTGAGCTGTGACATCAAAGACAGCTGACTAAAAGGTCCATCTCACTCTTCACAAGAGCCCTCCAAAATTGTATTCAATATTTTTTAAATGAAAATAAAGATAAAATTGATATACTCTGAAAAATGAAATGTTTGAGATTTATTGCAGCTTACTGTCCAAACCCTTGACCCCTTTGGAGACCACATTGCATGATCCAGTCTATTAGAGGTGGATCTAATGAATTTCAGCTCTACATTTTTTTTCTTATTATATATTCTGTTTTACATAGAAACTATGCCACATTCCAGAAGTATGAAATTGTTGGTGATTGACGCTTCATGACATTTTAAAGCATGCTATCAATGCGTCACTGTTCTCTCCTTGCAGGCATTGTGCATGTCTGTGCACAAAAAGGCCCCAGGCAGGTAATGTTGCTTTAATGCTTTTTAAAGGTGGGGAATGAGTTTCACACACAATAGAATTTTCATGCCCTGCATAAAGATAAAAATACTGCGAGGATGTTTAAAATACCACTTATTTTTACTTCTCACATTCTACTCTGCAAATTACAGTGATGATCATTCAAACTCTCTTTAAAAATAGCCCTTTGACGTTCAACTGACGTAACAGACAACTTTCACTCTCTCTGCCCAGCTGTCATTAATACCGGGGCTTTAGATGATAAAAGAGGACATTTGTAAAGGCAGTGTTTGTTTTCATGCTGCAGGATACAGCATCTCATCTTGAAAGCTCTATGTTACATAAATACAAAGTTGTTAGCACAGATACAATCTCTTAAGTGCATATAAAGATCAAGACATTGTTTTGGAGCAGTCTTGCTAAATGTGATGTCCCTTTTTCCCAGGCCTTCAACAATAAGGCTGCCTGTGGTGCAAAGCACAATAAAACCCTCCTCGATGTTGATGAAACTTAATCTGCTCTCCAAGCCAAGTCGAATCAGAAACAAGCTCAGACATTGCAACCGCAGAGTGACCCCCTCCTGTTTCCAACAGTCTCACATGACAGAAGGAAAAAGAGGTTTGACCATGTTCACAAGCATGTTGAACAAAGTATTTGTGTAGCAGCATGCTGCTCAGACACAGCTGATATGGCCAGCCAGGTCTCTGTCGGAAAATCTCAGACTGTTTGAAGAATGTGTGACTGTTTTTATGAAGTGCCACAGTCAGCATGAATCTCTCTCTCTATCTCTCTCTCTCTCACTCACTCACTCTCTGGCTTTGATGAGCCAAGGTATATTTAGACATTCATAGATAACCTAGCTCTCAAATTTAAGCAGTGAGCCCTACCCAACCCCTGCTGCTTGTCATGTTATTGGGAGTAAGTCAACTTGGTGTTCTGGTTTACTTGCAACCCAATTTATGTCTTCAGTTTGTTTTAAAATAAAAACGCAGGGTTAAATAAATGTCAGTGATGTGTCATTGAATTCCGTAAAACTTGTGAAATGTTGAATAGACATGTATGGAGTACACTGTAAAAAAAATCAAAAGTTGAGAAACTTAAAAGTTTAAGGCAACAAACTTCAGCAGATTTTTTTTAGTTTTCTCAACTTGTTGTATTCAGTTTATACAACAAAAAGTTGAGAAAACTCAAAAATCTTCTACAAAAACAAGTTGAGAAAACACAAAAATCTGCTGAAGTTTGTTGCCTTAAACTTTTAAGTTTTCTCAACTTTTGATTTTTTACAGTGTATAGTGTATAGACATGTATTAATGAATCATACACAATAAGAACAGTAACATGTTTAGGGACATTTTCGATTTCAATGTTTTTTAATTATTATTTTCTAGTTCCTGTATGCATTTCTTTCATTTCTTTCTTTCACGCACACACACACACACACACACACGTGCACACACACGTTTGTTTTTGTGAATTGTGGGGACATTCCATAGGCGTAATGTTTTTATATTGTACAAACCATATTTTCTATCGCCCTACACTGCCCCTAGCCCTAAACCTACCCATCACAGAAAACTGTGCACATTTTTACTTTCTCAAAAAACTCATTCTGTATGATTTATAAGCCTTTTGAAAAATGGGGACATGGGGTAATGTCCTCATAAGTCACCCTCTCCTTGTAATACCATATGTCATACCCATGACATTATACAATTTTTTTGTCTATACAATAGAAGTCAATGGGACCCAAAACTGTTAGCAACATTCTTCAAAATGTCTTGTTTGGGTGCTCCACAGAAGAAAGAAAGTCACACAGATTTGTAGTTTGGGTGAGCTATCCCTTTAATATTAGTTAACCTCATTCTTATATAACACTCACGTAGCTGTTTTAAACATCAAGACTGTTACACAATATGCAGAATCCCTACAATTCTCCAATACATACATATATATCCTTTCTCTCAAAGTTATCTATGTTAAACCTCTGGAACAGTCACCAGAAAGCTGTCCAAATTGATGGATGAATGAAATCCTGCCCTATTTCCATGGGTCCCCCTTCCTGCATCCTGCAAACACTATCACCTTTCACATGCACAATTTTAGAATCTGCACTCAAACACTCAACTCAATAAGATGACCCTTTAGTTTAATGTCAAAAACGGAACGGAAAAGTACAAGCATCTACAAGCTCTATACACTCTATATGCATCTGTAATAAAAATTGTGATTCTTTGTTTACACATTTATGGTATCCCTACTCAAACACCAACAACTTTATTCCATGTACAGATGCAACTTTTAGAAAATCCTGTTACCCTATGCGTTTTATGAGCACTACTCAAGGTCATGTGAGATTCTTCTCAAGCGCATTCCTTGTGATTAACTATACAGACTGTAAAGAGTCACATGAGCTCTCTTATCCTAATATTCACAGGAAGGGCCTTACATAATCATGCAGAATAATACAAAACTCTTGAGTGTACTTCGGATTGGAGTTTTTTGAGCCCCCAGACACAGTCATGTGCCACAGGAATGTTTGAAACTGTAAGTAAATCCAGTTATAAGAGAACAAAGCTTATTAGTTGAATGGTAATCTCTTCTGCAGCCCCTTAAGTTAATGAACATATAGACTCATCCTTGTGAGAAACTCTTACACTGTCTTTTACTATAGTGATCATAGCCAAACACATTTAGTAATGGGGAATGATGTAATTAGGGTTAGAAGAACTGTTGCCAAACATAATAATCACTGAAATAATGACCCAATCATAGACTCTTAAGCATTTGCCAACTTTCACTCAAGTTGCATGAACAAAACTGACGATCATGTTGATGCATGAATAGAGAATGAAGTATCTTGTGCTTCAATGGAAGTAAGAACATCTGACCATCTGGTCAAAAGAGTTTACATGCACAATGTCACAAATTTTCTTATTTGATTAGTTACCTAAAAACAGTGAAACATAAATCAAGACCAATCAATGAACTGCATGCAATGGATTACAGTTTTCAATCTCTAAATGGCTTGTTTTTTGGCCTGTTTAGGTTGTGTTTGTTGAGCCTTTAATGCGCAATAACTTTTACCAACATATAGTTTACAGGTTTATATTACAGAGGGCTGGCATTTGCTGTGTCAGTCAGTGGTGTCTGTGTGATATTTAAACCAGGCTACAGTAAGTGTGTATGTGAGATGCAGTGCTGCGGGCAGTTGGCCGTGACTGCATTCCTCTACAGCAGCAGGAGATTTTCCACTGGACTTCGGAGCACTCTCACACTCACACATTTGGTCAGATGCTTCAGAATACATAAACACAGCATAGAAATACAGTCTGGTTTAAAGAATAATTAACACCAACAGTGGCTCCAAAATGTATTTTGGACTCTAAGGCACACTTAAAGGTAGGTTAGGGTTTTTTTTATAAACACTTTTTGTTGTACTGGTTGAATCTCTCTTCACATCCTGATAGCAATCAGTAAAAGAAGTGGTCTAAATATTAAAAAAATGTACATATATTGGTCTGAATGCAATGATATGATGTCCTACCTGCCTATCAACATATATTTCCATACCTCCATGCACACATCATCATGAGGCTATGCAGTGTTGTAGACAAACAGTCACAGAGGGCCGCAAACAATAACAGCCGCATTTTACAGTTACTTCCTTCTGAAACAAAACAACGAGTTTTTGTAACTGTAATTACTAGGGATGCACCGATACCATTTTTTAAGGACAGAGTATGAGTACCGATACTTTTTTTCTAGTACTCGCCGATACCAATACCGATGCCTATACATTTATTAATTTCGCTCTCTCTCTCTATTTATTTATTTATTTTTTATTTTTTGATGTTGCAGTTTTCCAAGCACAACACAGTGAGACTAATGAATGTAGGACAGCTTCTTTATTATTACTCTAATGAAAAAAAGTAATTATTTTTATGTGCTTGTCACAAACTTAAAGAACAAAAATTTCACAGTGTCCAATAACCTTCAAAGGGCATATCAATATATATAATTGTTGTTATATAAAAAGAAATTTACAAACAAATTACAAACAATACAACAAATACTATAGAGATACAAATTAAATAAACTTGTTTTTCAAATACAGTAGGTTTATTTACCATGTATACATTTATTTAACATATTTTGTTGTTTTATTAACATTAATGACAAATATAGGCTACGGCCCCTTTAAGAACGAATCCACGGATACTGACACATATCCTGTTTTCACCCACCTGTTTACATCCACTTAAGCCATAACCGACTGTATTTACGTGAGATACTCCACACGATGGACATTTTGACAACTATGTGTGCATTTGACCATTCAGGCGAAAGGAGAACTGATCGCGCGCTGTCTGAGAGAACTGGCATCGCGCGCAAGAAAGAGAGAGCGAGCGCGCGCGCGAGAGACCACTTCTGGTCTGTGTCATTCAGCGCGATTCCGCCTACCCCGCCTTCACTAATCGATAACGAATTGTGATTGAAAGCATGCAGTTTGCAATGTGTGGGTTTGTCATCATCAATATTGAAGTATTTCCACACCTCCGAGGCTGACATTGTTTTTGCTGCTGCCGCCGGTGTCTCTGTGCACGGAAAATTCTGTCAGTTACGTCACGTGAGGTATCGGTCTTTGGTATTGGGGGTATTTTTACGAGTACGAGTACAAGTACATGAGTTTGGTATCGGCCGATACCGATACCGAGGTGCAACCCTAGTAACAGGCTCATTGGAAAAACACATAAACATATAGTTTTTTTGTGTCAACATTTTTGTAAAACGCAAAATACGTACCAGTACGTACAGTTTCTAGCAGAAATGAACACTAGAGGCAGTAAAACAGCAAGCACTTTTAATTGTTTTTTTTACACACAATTATGATAACAGGGCCAGATTATGGATTAATAAAGATTTTTTTTTTTTCACACAGCTCCTTGCACAATTATGTTATGACCACCAAAACACTTTTTACCATGGTGCATGATTTGTAAACGAATATATTTTGGAGTTTTCATCACTTCACCAGCTCCATTTGTTCAGTTTTACTAATGCAATAAGCTTGTTCAGTAGCTCAGCTGGTACAGAACTGTACTTGTCAGCTTGGGTACGAATCCTGTGAAAAACAAATCACAGTAAAAGACCTCAAAGACAAATTAAAAAACAAGCTACAATACCATGGTTATGATCGCGTCTTTATGTCACATTTGCTTTTGTTAACACTATCGGGAAGGTTTAGGGTTTAGTGTAGGTGTACATTACTTTAAAACGTGATGGAGCATTAAGTTTTTAGCGCCACTTTGAAACTGTCGTGAAACGTGCACGACACAACGTATTTTGTGTTTTGCAAAAATGTTGACACAGATACATTTTTTCTAATGAGCCTGGGCTGGTAATTACGAGACGACAACCTGTGACGTTCTACTCGGAACTGTTCACTTCCTTAGACTTGGATTTAAGCATTTCTATGTCAACACTTTCAAGTCATTAATGAATCTGCAGTAGTCAGGTGGTAGAAATAAGAGCTCTGTAATTAGTTTACATTCTTTATTATAATGTTATGTGCTTTGAGACATGATGCTGTGCTCTCATGATGCTGTGTGCGATCATGTGTTCTGAAGGAGGCGTGGCTTTGGAGAGTGTTTGAAGGGAGGATGGGATCTCTTTCCTAAATTGCCTACTCTACTTTTAAAGAGGACATATTTTGCTTTTTTACATGTTCTTTTTTTATTTTTACACTTTCTGTAGTGTGTATTGTTGTTTGAGCATGAAAAAAGGTCTGCAAAGTTACAGAACACAAATTCCACTCCAAAGGGAGTTATTCTCTATATTGATAAATACTGTTTCTGAACTCCCTGAAACACCTCTATTGTAGTCTTGATTTTTCTTCTGGTATCATACATGTCACAATACTCCACATTTAAATGATTCCCGCCCAAGGCATGTGCAAAAAAAAAAAAAAGGCCTTGTTGAATTGCTGGTTGAAACTCTTGGTAGGGGTGTGAGATTTCCGAAACACACTTGAAGCGGTTGACCAATCACGCATTTCAAAACAAGCGGATTGGTAGACAGGAACTAAACAGAGCATTACTGACTGACAGGCTAATATGGCCTCTTTAAAAAAGTAATTGCATTATATCACATAAAGAAGCTTGTTAGGTTTTTAATAACATCTTTAAACTATCACATTTAAATTACATTAAAATGTAAAGAAATAAATAATACCAAAAATATAAAATAAAATTTAATTACTAAAGATGATAGTTTTTAAGTGTATAGTTTAAGTGTCCAAATCTATTTTGGGTTGTTGTACATTCACATTTATGCACACAAATGTCCTCTACACTCATATATAGGCTCTATATCCTTTTAGACCTCCATCTGGACAGTAAAACAGATGGGTGGAGTGGCTTCGGAATTACAGATTCTCCGTAAATGGGATTACACAAGCTTATTCCCTCCTCATTGAGAACCCATCAGATTAATCGTGACACGAAACCTTCATTCAGAAAAACAGAAATTACAATCTAAAAAAAACAAACAAAACTAAACAAATAGATTAGATCAACATTACTTTTAGTATTAAGCAGACATTATCACATTGTGAATACACTTTCACGCATGTCTGGAACCTTCTTCCAGTGAAAGAATGAAATGACAGAAGGGTATGAATGAATGACAGATAGGAGATCACATGATAGATGTTTTTTTCCTGAATGAGCAGACTGCTTCAGGTAGGGAGGGATATAGACAGGAATGTGTCCCATAAGACAGATCGACCACCTAACACACACAACCAACATCTGCCACCACATGATGACACATATAAAGAAGATTAAATCTCTCACACGTTTCAGGAAACGTTATCAGTATTGTACATGCATCATACAATTTGTCTATCATTGTTCATCTTATTTTAATCAGTTTACAACCTTTTAGAGATCCAACATATGCTGGATTCTTACTTTGTCCTATTATTATTTAAATTAAATTCTCTATAACACTTTAAACCAGGGGTCTTCAGACTCGGTCCTGGAGGGCCACTGTCCTGCAGAGTTTAGCTCCAACCCCAATTAAAAACACCTGAACCAGCTAATCAAGGTCTAATTAGGTGTCCTAGAAACTTCCAGGCAGGTGTGTTTAGTCAAGTTGGACCTAAACTCTGCAGGACAGTGGCCCTCCAGGACCGAGTTTGGAGACCCCTACTTTAAACAGTTATAGTTTTTTTTATCCTTATGGTGAAAACTTTGCATGGTTGAAAGATATGTTACTAATTGCACTTTACGTAATGTTAGGATTAATGGAATATATGGCTGCCTAGCAACTAGAGGTTAAATTTGCAATATTCAAAACATCAGCCCTGCCACCCCATTTGAGTTCAACATTTAAATTTCTCATGAGAGTGCCTCTTCTCAAGGAAAACTAATTTTAAGGCCTTGAGGGCTTGTTCTGTATTTTTCTTTACTTGACATTTTGGGTCAAACCATGAATATGTCTTATAGTTTACAGAACTGAAATACGTTTTAGTATTTTTCAAGTCCATTTTATCGTTTTTTTATGATAGCTTCCTAAACTCATTATATTATTATAATTGCTGTTATATTTCATTAGAAGTAGGCTACTGTATATTTCATTAATAAAAACTAATTTTAGTGCAAAAGGCAAAAAATAAAAATATAATGTCAATTAGCAATGAATAGTACTATACTATTATGACACTCAGGGCCAGATTTACTAACAGCTTGTGTCAACACAAACCCTCTTTTGGCATTAAAAAAACTACTGTCAGGATTTATTTTTGCAATTGACCTTATTGCATATGCATTTGTAGGAGTTTCCATTTCAGGTGCAAAATTTATGGGAGGAGAGTATTTAAATGAAGCATACAAGGTGATTTACTAAGGTTTGCGCTAGTCAATTTACTGGTATTTGCGGCATTATTTACAGCCCAAAAAAAGCATGTCTTAAACTAGAATACAAAGTTCTGTCATGAAACTCTAGATGGCGCAGGCTAATAGGTCCTTTAACTCAACCTGCTCGTAATCACATTGTTATCTATAGGGCACAGCTAATTGGTTCCTGCTGTATCAGTAGCCAATGAGCTTGCTGCTCAACCTTCAAAATACTTTGTTAGCATTGCCTTAGCAGTGCAGCGCACTTCAGAAAACCTCCACCTTCCCCAGCTCCACCTGTATAGATCTGTTATGGGTAATTCATGTACGCTATATTGTACAATAGCAGTATGCCTTACTTGCTCACAGCAGCATGTTGTGTATGTATTGGCAGTAGAAAGTCCCGTACTTGCTAATTTGAGCTGCTCTTGGTAGATTGCGTTGGTCATTATGGAAATGATCCGGCTGCGTCTGTGTTCTTTAATTTGTGCATTGTCAGTAGATCACCTGCAGAGCTTTCCACTCCACACTCACTTTTGAAATTGCGCTCTCACGCTAATTTGCCCTGTTTAGTAAATCTGGCCTTCTGTGTTTGTATTTACTCTGCTAAAATAGATGTCTCACTAGGGGAGCAATTTGCGGACGTGCATTAGGACAACCTACCAGTTGATCCATTTTCATTCTCTTCCATTTTTTAATACTAATAATAGCTTCATCACCCGTGGAGGGGTCTTTAGACAGCTGGTGTTGTGAATGCTCCTCGTTGCTTGTTTTTAAAGGCATGTGTTGTTTCCAAAGTTCATTCTTGACACAACAGGTCAGTCTTTTCCCTTGGTGGTTCAAAGATGTTTCTGTGAGAACTCGTCAGTTGGAGAGCCCTTGTTCAATCCTGTTGAAACCTGAAATCAGTGCTGTCATGAGGTGGAATAATGAGGTTCACAGATGTTCAGAGTCTGCTACAATCTCTTGTAATCTCTGCAATCGTAGGTTCATTCATTGATCTTAGGTTCATTCAGTGAGATCAGATAGTCTTACAGAGCCAGAATCTATAAATACTATTAAGTTTAGTCTGTTGTAGTTTAATCTGGCTAAGAACTGTCCAGAGAGGAAGAAAGTGGAAGACTCCCAGCTTCAAACATCAAGCCAATGGGCCTTCCACATGAAACAGGAAATCCCTTTCGCAAACTAAAATTGAAGGCTAGAATCACACTTCATGACAGTTATACAACTTAGTTACAAAGGTTTTTATCCAACACAGGTGCTCTGTAAAATCATGCCTGTGGCGATATTTTTACAAAATGATATTATGCTGCTTCTTGTACATTTTGCAACACTTTTAAAGTGAAATGTCCAGTGAGTGGCACTAAAAGTGCACCATTTTTATTATAAACAGATGTATGCGAATCATGGCAATGTTTATTACAGTGGTTGTTGTATGTATCGCAGCAGTTCAGAAATGAAATGTCCGGTGGGTGCTGCTAAGTAGTACTCTATCACATTTTAAAAAAAAATAAAAAAAAATAACAACACATACACTAAACCTAACCGATAGTGTTAACAAAAGCAAACGTGAGATAAAAAAGCATTTGCCAAAGCATCCATGCCATTTTAGCTTGCTTCTTCACAGGACTCGTACTTGAGCACTCCACATCACAATAGCAATATTGTACTAGGTGAGCTACCGAGCAAGTTTACTACGTCAGAAAAGTGATACATATGGAGCTGGTTATGTGATTCAAATATCTAAATGTATTATTTTCCAAACATGCGATATGGTAAAAGTGTTTTGAGGTCTTGACAAGAATAAGTTTTATTAATTGATAATCTGTCCCTGTAATCATAATTTGTGTGAAATGGAGTAGGAGTTGTTGGTGTTTTACTGTGATTTCAGCAGGAAACTGCAGTGCATCATATGTAGGTCAGTTTTTGGGAGAGGTTCAAATGTAGGTAGAGGCACATATTCCCAATAAGCCTATGTTGTTTTTATCAGTCCACCTTGAAACAGAGTTGTGTTTGAAAGGTTCTAGGTTGATATTATGGAGGAAGAATTATTCACTTAATGTGACATGCTTACTGATTACCAATTATTTTCCTTTGTGATGAATCTCTGCCTCCGAAATTCTGACAGTGTCATAAATTTGGGGTCGTAGTCTTGCAGTGTGACTGCTCCTATGACAGCTAACTAATGAAGAAACAATAAGAGCACAGAAATTGATGTTGTGTATGTGAGAGAGAGATTTTCACTTGATATTATATATTAAATGCAATATAAATTACTATATAGTGTTCCGTTTTTTCAAGCTACATCTAGGCAAAGATTGCCAAAAATGCCTTTTACTGTCCTTGGCTGATAAAGTGATCTTTCCAACCATGAGTTCCTTTCAAGAAACATCTACATACATATCTTATTGCTTTCTTAAAATGAAAAACTTGCCACAAGCTTCTGCTAAATGATGTGTGTAAATGTTAAAATTAATGATTCTTGACCAGAAAAATAAAAATATCTGAATTGTTTCTTATATTGCAATTTTCAACAGCAGGTTGGTTAGTAATCATAATCCGTCTGGTCCAGACAACAACCCCTGCTGTACTTGCTGTAGATGTGTCTGTGTATGAAGGGCTTGGGCGACTGGAACTAGCAGGCAAATGGAAAGTCCCCAATTCTGGTTACCATGGTTACTGGTGGCTCACCTTCTGTCTGATGTGGAAGGTTCCAGCAAATGGATTTAGCTGCTGTGACTCGATCCCCACTTAACCTGAATCTCCTTTGTGCTCTTGCGCAAAAGGTCGAAAGTCAACTGTGTCTCTGGACTCATTCATACTGACAACATAGAAGCCATGCACACAGTATGTATTCTTTCATTCAAAAACAGTGAGTCTTGAGACGCAGTTAAGCTATTTTTTAACATAATCTGGCATCACGCATGCCGTGAGATGTAAAAACAACAACAACAACAACAACAACAAAAAAACAGCAAAATGTGTTGCAATGGTCAAAGATGTTGTCCTCATATTTACACAGAAAAACAATTAAAGGGTTTGTTCATCCAAAAATGAAAATTCTGTCATCATTTACTCGTGACAGAATTTTCATTGCTGGGTGAAGTATTCCTCTAAAAAACAATTTCAAAAACAGATCAGTTATCAGCACGGTGCTGTTACCAGTGCTCGAAGTGGGCCAGAAAGCACTTGCACTTCTATATTTTAATCTGTAGTGTACCCTCACTTTTTTATCACATGTTGCCGGTACTCTGAATGCCCCGCCCTGCCCTGCCCCCAGAACGTGATTTCAACCGAGAGGGACCACAATAGATTCTCGGAAAAAGAAAACTTGAAGAAAGCTGGAACTTGATTTTGTCCAAACAATAAGAATTATTCATTTGGATTTCATGGTAACTTAAAAAATACTAGTTCCCTTTTGAATGGGAACTCACACTGCAGGGCGCTATGGGGAATGCCTCCGGCATGACCGGTGTCAAGACATATGCCCCTCCCTTCTCCGAAGAGGGCTGACCAGTGGTGCCAAATTGTTAAAATACCTCTTAAAGGGTTTGCGCCTAGGACTTCATGCCCTTTTGAAAATCCATGTTTATGGTAAGAGCATGCGCTGAGCGCTTCCGCTTCGTGCCCTTTCTAAAATCCATGTATATGGTAGGGGGACGCGACAAGTGGCCAGCTAGAACAAGTTGCTAGGCTCTTCAGCGCCTCCTTGATAGCTGTTCTTTATAGAGAAATGTAGTTAGGCCTCCTCTCGCTTTGAGAGTCGGTGTTTGAGGCCTCCGCCCTTAGAGTCTCTGTCTGAACAGTAGTTCCGAGTGGTTAGGCTCTCTGTAAGCCTCCTTGGAAAATGGCCTGGGCTCAAATTGTAGTTTGGCCTCCTCTAGTCGTCCTGTTGAGGCCCCCCTTTCTGGAGAAGCTCCAATTCAATTCAATTCAATTCACATTTATTTGTATAGCGCTTTTCACAATACATATCGTTTCAAAGCAGCTTTACAGAGAATGCATGTCAACATTACAATTTGGAGAATGCAGTTCTAATAATGTAATAATTTAGGCAATTAATATACAATCACTGTTAACAATTTAATTGAAGGTAGAAGCAAAGAGCTCCTGGAAAAATGAATTACATATTAACAATAATTAGGATATATAGAAATTTGCAAATGTGCGTGTTGATCCAGATGTTGCATCTTCTGAAGTCCTTGCAGGAGTTGGCGCCGTCTCTTCCAAAGTTTTAGTCATCTGAGGTCTTCTTAAGAGGCTGGATCCAAACTGAAACTGATATACTCTCTAGTCACCTCGGGACGGGTGTCCCGAGGTAAAACGGAAAAGCAAATGGAGAATAATTAGCATAGCTGCTGTTCAAAACATTAAGCAAAGATAGTCATGTGCAATTGATCTGATATGAGATGGATTATGTGAATGCTTGGCTAAAGAGATGTGTCTTTAATCTAGATTTAAACTGGGTGAGCGAGTCTGAGCCCCGAACATTATCAGGAAGGCTATTCCAGAGTTTAGGAGCCAAATGTGAAAACGCTCTCCCTCCTTTAGAGGACTTAGATATCCTAGGTACAACCAGAAGTCCAGAGTTTTGTGATCTTAAAGAGCGTGAAGGATTGTAGGGCGATAGAAGATCGGTTAAGTACACAGGAGCTAAACCATTTAGAGCCTTATAGGTCATTAGCAGTACTTTATAATCGATACGGAACTTAATAGGTAACCAGTGTAGAGATGATAAAATTGGTGTTATATGATCATATTTTCTTGACCTGGTAAGAACTCTAGCAGCTGCATTTTGTACTAATTGTAGCTTGTTTATTGAGGAAGCAGGGCAACCAGCTAGTAATGCATTACAGTAATCTAGTCTAGACATCATGAAAGCATGAACTAACTTTTCTGCATCAGAAACAGATAACATATTCCGTATCTTAGCAATGTTTCTGAGGTGGAAGAAGGCTATGACGATGTTCCCTTAAAGGTGTTCCTATGAATACCAAGCTCTTGAGCTTTGCCTAGCTAGGGCTCTGGCTATAGGGAATCAGTCATAACAGCTGCTGGCATGTACCTGTGAGATGGGAGCTTTAACTTATGTCAGCCATTAAGGAACTCATCCCTTCAGCATGATGGAGTGGGTATTTCGTTTCCCATAGGGGACTCAGCGCGTGTTCCCATTCAAAAGGGAATGTCTCAGGTTACACATGTAACCATGGTTCCCTGAGAAGGGGAATGAGACACTCTGTCCCTTTGCCATGCTTCAGGTATTCATGCGTCTCCTTCAGACAAGAAGTGGATGACATATTTCACAGGTGCCTCTTTATATGCACGGCCACACCTGTAGTGACGTCATCGGCTGTCGCCGGCCAATGTCAAGTTCATTGTCATGTTTAGACTCATGCTTCAGACACTGGTCATGCTGGAGGTATTCTCCATAGCACCCTCTAGGGGTTGCAGCGTCTCGTTCCCCTTTTTAGAAAACCATAGTTACATACGTAACCTGAGACGTTATGCATCTGAATCAGAAAACAAGCAACAGGTCATGTGTAGCTGGTGTTAAAATGTCATGCACTGAAATTTTTCCAGTCAGCTCTTTGAATATAAAGAGGTTTGTGGGAAACAGAGCTCAATAGCATGGTGCCTGCAAAACTTGTCGGAAAAAATCCCTCTACTGGAATTACAATTAGGACAAAGACAAGCTCACATGATGCACTCCTGGTGCTTGTCTGCGCACAGGCTGCCTGACAGAAAGCAAATGCAGCAGGTAGAGCTGTGCTTCGATTGCTATGCTTAATTATAACTTCTTCCACCGTGCATTAATTGTGATGCAGATATGAGGAGACAGACTGGCAGGGGACTTCACAGAGGCCTGATACAGGTTGTACTGAACAGATACTTCCAGACAGCCAACAGAAGAGAAGTCTGCATACTTAAAATGACCATCCGACTGGAAATAAAAGCGGCAGAGCTCCAAATAGACAGAAAACACTGAAAAACAGTAAACTGTATGCAGAAAATCATCAGAAAATGCATCACAACCAAACACCACTCACATTTTCTTAAAAATTTAAAAAATAATTGAAAAAGTGTTAATTTGCAGAATGCATACTGAATTTATACCGATCAGGCATAACATTATGACCACCTTCCTAATATTGTGTTGGTAACCCTTTTGCTGCCAAAACAGCCCTGGCCTGTCAAGGCATGGACTCCACTAGACCTCTTAAGGTGTGCTGTGGTATCTGGCACCAAGATGTTAGCAGCAGATCCTTTAAGTCCTGTAAGTTGCGAGGTGGGGCCTCCATGGATCGGACTTGTATGTTCAGCACATCCCACAGATGTTCTATTGGATTGAGATCTGGGGAATTTGGAGGTCAAGTCAACACCTCAAACTCGTTGTTGTGCTCCTCAAACCATTCCTTAACCATTTTCGCTTGTGGCAGGGTGCATTATCCTGCTGAAAGAGGCCACAGCCACCGGGGAATACCGTTTCCATGAAAGGGTGTGCATGGTCTGCAACAATGCTTAGGTAGGTGGTATGTGTCAAAGTAACATCCACATGGATGGCAGGACCCAAGGTTTCCCAGCAGAACATTGCCCAAAGCCACACACTGTCTCTGCAGGCTTGCATTCTTCCCATAGTGCATCCTGGTACCATGTGTTCCCCAGGTAAGTGACATAACGCATACACACCCAGCCATCCACATGATGTAAAAGAAAATGTGATTCATCAGACCAGGAAACCTTCTTCCATTGTTCCATGATCCAGTACTGATGCTCACGTGCCCACTGTTGGTGTTTTCAGTGGTGGACAGGGGTCAGCATGGGCACCCTGACTGGTCTGCGACTATGCAGCCCCATACGCAACAAACTGTAATGCACTGTGTATTCGGATACCGTTCTGTCAGAGCCAGCATTAACTTCTTGAGCAGTTTGAGCTACAGTAGCTCATCTGTTAGATCGGACCACACGGGCCAGCCTTCGCTCCCCACGTTCATCAGTGAGCCTTGGCCACCTATGACCCTGTCGTCGGTTCACCACTGTTCCTTCCTTGGATCATTTTTGGTAGATACTAGACCGGGAACACCCCACAAAAGCTGCAGTTTTGGAGATGCTCTGACCCAGTCGTCTAGCCATCACAATTTGGCCCTTGTCAAACTCGCTCAAATCCTTACATTTGCCCATTTTTCCTGCTTCTAACACATTAACTTGAGGACAAAATGTTCATTTTCTGCCTAATATATCCCACCCACTAACAGGTGCCATGATGAAGAGATAATCATTGTAATTCACTTCACCTGTCAATGGTCATAATGTTATGCCTGATCGGTGTATATAACTGAATGGAGATTACACAAAACACATATTATTTAAGTGTAGGCCTTTTTTTATGTAGTCTCTCTTTTACATATTGATAAAGGGCTTTAAAGTAACTAAACTAGCGAACATATCACTTTAAAAGCACAACCTACTATGTTCATCTAGAAAAGGATTTTGGATTATACAATGAATCATATGTAGCCTAGGGTGACTATTAAGAGCAAGAGTTAAAAAAAAAAAAAAAAAAACTGCAAAGGATTCTTGTTCTGAGCTAATGTTCATCAATGATAACATGATGACAGCAAATAGAGTCATACTTAAATAACTTTCACAACATTCTGTCATGAGGAGAAATACCGCAATGGCAGAATGTTCTGCAGTCAGTGGGGATTGCAACAACCCCTTCCTTTAAAGCGCCAATGGACAGAACATTCTGATCTGTAGTCCACACTGAAGAAACCCAGACACTTCCATGTAAAAAAGAAATGTGCTTAATTGTATTGAATGTGCACTTGTAGTGAAGCCTACTTCAACTCCTAAAAGTAAATTTACAAAAACTGTACTTGCAGACAATATAATGAATGAAATAAAAAGCCACTTAAATTACTTAAAGAGAATAAGTTTCTTAACACACTTGAGTACACTTTAAAAAGTGCACTTTTTTATAATGTCAAATTAAACATTTCACATTAAACTGCATTTTTAAATTATTGTTTTAATAATCTTTTGTTGAAGTACACTTGTTTTGATATGTTGACTAACATACTAAAGCATTTGATTATAATTGTAACTGTTGTGTGTCATTTAATATTACATTTAGAGTTAATATATGTTAACCTTATTTCAAAGACAATAGATGTAATTACGAAGTTACATATGAAGTATTTAGTCCTATTTAAGTGGGTCCCAAAAAAGCAATCTAAAGGCCGGAACACACCAAGCCGACGCCGACGAACTAGTGGCGACGAAAGCAGACTGCGGGGTTGGCTCACGTCGGCAGTGTCTGTGTCCAAAGTTGCCCTGACACACCAAACCGACGCTCGAACCCGACGGCCAAGTAGCATGTCATTCTGCGCCTGCGCAAGATGAAATGCATTTCCGTACCAGCAGGTGGCAGTAGCTGAAAGGCCAATCAGAATGATCAGATGGCCCGAAGGACTGACAAGCTCTGACGCCAATTCAACATTTCGAATCGGCCAAAAAAAAGTTCAGCCGACGGTGCGGAACACACTGAGAAAACTTAGTCAGCCGATGAACAAAAACTGCCCGACGGCCAACCGTCGGCTTGGTGTGTTCCGGCCTTAAAGTTCATCTTTATTTCATTTAATAGGCCTACATTTAAAATATAGCACATTTTCATTTAATTGCAGAGTGTCCAAAAGTGTCCAAAAACATTACATTCAGTTTGTACTAGAGCAGGGGTGTCAAACCCTGGTCCTGGAAGGCTACCGTCCTGCAGATTTCAGTTCCAGCCCTGCTCCAACACACCTGTCTGTAATTATTAAGCAGCCCTGAACATCATGCTGGTTCAGGTGTGTTTGTATCAGGTTGGAGCTAAAATCTGCAGGGTGGTAGTCCTCCAGGACCAGGGTTGGACACCCCTGCTCTAGAGTATATATGTTTTAAATTATAGCCTATTATTTCCATAATAAATACTCTTTAACACTCTACAATGTGTTATTTTGCTGTTAAAACTTTTTCTAGAATTCCAGTTAAATGTGCAGAGCATAAGATAAATATAGGTCTAATCAAGGTTGATTCCTTTCAAAAAAAGTGTAAATCTGACCAACCTGATACAGAGATATTGCTTCAACCAATGGCATAAGTTTGCGGCAGGACAATCTGTTTTTACTGACAAATGGAAGATGGCAACATGTTTTGAAAGTTACATACTTTAACATGTATTTAAATAAGCTCTGTTGATAAAGTCTGCCTTATAACATGCAGAACTAATATGGTACTAAGGATATAATGTTCTTGAATGATCAAAGAATGACCTAGCACTGTCCACTTAACGTCTGAGAACCCCAGACGGTCAGTTCACCCGGGCGAACAAGCACATGCTTTGTCATGGTACACTGTGTCATGTGATAATTGCATTATACAGGGATCGGGCCACCACAAATAACCTGGATTTATCCAGTCAGCTGACCTACAGACGGGGAGGAGGCTGGAGGGAAGACAAGGAGCCTGAGAAAGATACGAATGGATGAACTGAGCGATGACGCTAAGGAGTGGAAATATGCTGGCCTGAAAAAGATGGAAGGAAGGAAGGATTAGGCCACTGATACTGTCACACTTCAGCAGAACATCCAGCAGCTGGCAGCAGTACATAAGACCTGAGTCATCAGGCCACTAGAAGGAGGACTGGACTGGGCATTACTGTGTGACTAACAAGCAGCGGAGATGACACTGCAAATGCAACTCATCCATGACGCCATTTATTCCATCCAGTGATCACCTTTGGTATAAAATATTAACACAGGCAAACCAAACACTGTTCATGCATTAACTGCAGGACAAAATCACCACAGCCTAAAGGAAAATATATTGCTCAGAAGTTGTGCTTTCACAGTTCAGAAGACTAAATAAAGTTCTCAGTTATATTTCATTGAAGTACAACTTCAAATTTTTCTTCTAAAATTCCTTAGAAGAAATAAAAGGACATTCATTGACCTATAGAGTAAGAAAGTAGAGCTTTAAAAAAGCTCATAAGATGGCATCAGAATTCAATGAGAAATGTTGAATGAATTGCAGACTTTTCTATCTTGGTAAATCTAAGTATAGTCTGAGACATTTTTAAGTCTGTATAGGAGATGTAGGATTACTGGTCTCTTTTTTCAGGATAAAAATCTGTGAAGCTTGAGAGTTTACAGTAATTGAAGTGCACTTAATTGTATCGAATGTGCATTTGTCAACCCGATCTCACCCCAATTCCTACTTATTTTATGAGGTGGCTAATTCATACGAATTCATTCTACCTCACTTGTTTTCAGTCGTAAATCATACTTATTTTATGAGTTGCCAAATTCGTATGAATTCGTACGAATGACCTACCCCTAACCCTGCCCCTAAACCTACCCGTCACTGGGGTTTAGACAAATCGTACGAAGAGTGAGGTCATATGAATTCGTACAAATTAGCCACCTCGTAAAATACGTACGAAATGGTCATGAGATAACGCTGGCATTTGTAGTGTACTTCAACTCTTGAAAGTAAATAAAAACTGCACTTGCAGATAATATAATATATTTATGAAATAAATTATTTAAATAATTGATTTATTAATATTTTGTTATGCATTAAAAATGTGCACTTATTTTGATGTGTTGACTAATATACTGAAGCATATGTACTTGTAATTTTAACTGCATGTTATGTCAATATTACATTTACAGTTAATATATTTTGAATGTAATAAGTAATGAAGTGTAACTTCAATACAAATATGCAATTACAAATATATTTAAATACATGACATGAGTTTCAATAGAAATTATATTAAAGTACATTTTAGTTCACCATAAATTCTAGTAAATACATTCAGTAGTACACTTTAACCATATTTCAAATACAATATATAAGTAATTATAAAATTACATATAAAGATGTACTTAAAGTCATATTTAAAGTGGGTCATAAAAACTCTTTAAGGTTCAGCTAATTGCATTTAACATAAATTTAAACAATAATATTTTAATATTTAATATTTTTAATCGCAGTTTACATGCAATGAAGTGTCCATTACATAACATTCAGTTCGCACTAAAGAATGTTCATTTAAAGTATATTATTTCTGCAATACTTTTTAAAAGCATGTTAAAGTGAACCTTTTTTCTACAAGTGTAATACACCAAAAAAGAGAAATTTAGTCATCATTTCATGTCATTCCACACCTGTATGACTTTCTTTCTTCTGTGGAAAATAAAAGAAGATATTTTCAAAAAATGTCTGTTTTTAGTCTACACAAGGAAAGTCTGTGATGTTTTTGTCTATTGTATAGACAACAACAGTATAAACATTTTTTAAAAATATATTCTGTTGTGTTCTAAGTCATACAGCTTTGGAATGACATGAGGTTGAGTAAATTAAAACAGAATGTTCATTTTGGGTGAACACAGAACACAGTACCACAAAAAAACAAAACAAAACAAACCTAAAGCTGTGAAAGACTGTGTAAAACGAACCACGCCATGCTATGAGACCTGTGTTGTTGTTTTTGCCTCATTTAATCTAATATACTGATAAGGTCAGCTGACTGGAATTTTTTGAACCCTGATTATACGTCAATAAGACCTTAAATCGTTGATCTGAGTGTTTCAAAATCTTCCCAATGTTCTCCTGTTACACAGGCAGCTGTGTACACGACTATCACTTGATCATCCCTCCCTGTGCTGGAGTCGGGGTATTCAGTGGAAAATTTACATTGAGGTCAATGTGTCCCAGGTGTTACATTGAAACACTGCAAAAACCAGCTTTTTCAAACAAAGTTGTGTACTAGTTGGACCACAAATGCTCAACTATAGATGTATCAATATGTATTTAATGCTATTTCCCTGAATGTTCTTTACCGTCTTGTTTCTTTTCACTGTGTAATACAGCAGTAGTTTTGTACACAATGTACTCTAATTCAGTGAAAGTCCCTGAATCACCTTCCTCTAAATCAGTGTATATATGTGCCCTCTTGCCCTTCGTGCTGCTTAACACTGTGTTCCTCCCCCATCTTCAGCTGATGAGAGGTTGCAACACTCACACAAAGGCATCATTCACTGCCCTGCTTACGTAAATCCATGCTAAAGCAACTGCATTTATTTTCAGAGGTAAACACGACATTCTCTGAGGTTATGAATGTCAGTGTAAACAGTCTCATTCTGAACCAGAGTACCGGTTGTGCATCATATAACCTGCAGAATTAAACCATTTGGTTCTAAGAAACTGACATCTGACCTCTGGGCCAGTGCTGCCGTCAGCATCCTACCGTTTGTGATGTGCGTCAGTGTGCTGCATTACAGCATTGTTAAACAGTGCACTTTACCCAGAATTCCTTTAGGGAGATTACTGCTCTTAATGGCTGCAGAGGGAGACAGCTTTCATCTGGTCAGACAGGTCTTAACCAAGAACTATTTGAGTGTACTTTTTTTTTCCACAACTGGCTTATTACAGAAATTTGTGGAGGTCTATTAGAGCAGTGCTTCTCAACTGGTGGGTCGTGACATAAAAAGGCATCCCAGATCTGTTTCGATGAGGTCAAGTGAGGTCAAGGATAGCAGGGGGACAAACAAGGCTAAATGCAATAAAAAATAAAAAAAAAGTGAAATGACCATATAACTATTTTTGTGCTGGCAAAACTTGTTTACTTGTTGCTGGCTAACTTTACTAACAAAATTTTGTTTATTTTATACAGAAAATATATATATTTAAAAAAAAAAAACATTGCAATAAATTAATGTCTTTCGAAGTTGCCTTTATTTATAGTAAGTAAACTAAATTAAAAATTTACTAACAACATGTTTTTAGTTTTATCTTTAAATTTATGGTTTGAACTATAAATATAATTTGAGAAAAACTAACTAATATATATATATATATATATATATATATATATATATATATATATGCATTTAAATCAAGAGTCGTGTGTCCATTCAACGCTAGCTAAACAGATGCCAACATGAGATTAAATAGAGGTTCACTTGCTGGCAATAGGCTGGTAAATTACAACTTTGATGTTATGCATTTGTCTGTTTTTATATTAAACTTACTTTATGTTATGTTTGTATGTAAAGTTTACATATTGTTGGGCCTATGCAAAAATCAATCAGTTGTGATATTAAAGACATGTTAAAGTCAATGTAAAATCTGGATCCAGAAGCAAAATCAGTTGAAAACTATTGTAAAGGGTTAGTTCACCCAAAAATGAAAATTCTGTCATTAATTTCTCACCCTCATGTCGTTCCACACCCGTAAGACCTTCATTCATCTTCGGAACACAAATTAAGATATTTTTGATAAAATCTGATGGCTCAGTGAGGTCTGCATTGCCAGCAAGATAATTAACACTTTTAAATGCCCAGAAAACTACTAAAGACATATTTAAAACACTTCATGTGACTACAGTGGTTCAACCTCAATGTTAAAGAGCGACAAGAATACTTTTTGTGTGCCAAAAAAAAAAAAATAAATAATGATTTTATTCAACAATATATAGTGATGGGCGATTTCAAATCACTGCTTCATGAAGCTTCGAAGCTTTACGAATGTTTTGTTTCGAATCAGTGGTTCGGATTGGTTATTTTCTAGTATACATTTATAAAAACTACTTAAATATCCTAATTGAACTATAAGGCCTAATCCTGGCTTACACCGTGTCTTAACCAGACGCGACACGTCGCTGCGACAAGCGACAAAAGGTATCTTTTCCATGTTAATCTGAGTTTTTTGTCCTAACCAGCCGCGACGGCGACATGTGAATATTCTATTTTAGAAAGGATTTCTATTTCTCCGCGACGTCGCAGCTGAAACAGCAACACAAAGTATGGCAATGATAATATCAGGTACTGTTTGTCTTTTATTTAATGTTAAAAGTGTCTAATGTGAGTTTGAATATCATTCTGTGTTCCCAGCTTTTTAGCTGTAATGAAAACAACACTGGCTAATTCACCTCAGATCTTGAAAATAAATAAATGGGCACAAGAACGTTCAAACTGTCAACTCAATGTGAACAAACAAGTGTATTCTATGACAAAGATTGGTTCAGTCACTCTGTATGTACTTTAAATAATGTTTAAATTGTGTAATATTTATGAATTTTACTAAATACTTGCCCATTTCATTGTGTCCGCTGTGCTCGTGCCGAGAGAGCCCGCCCACACTCTCTTCTGATTGGCTGTGGTCAAATTGCTCGTCGCTGGAATCTTATCGCAACGCGTCTGGTTAGGACACGGTGTTAGGCTAAGCCCTGTCTGTGAAACCTGTCCGAAGTGTTTTAAATATGTCTTTAGTAGCTTTCTGGACATATGAAAGTGTTAATTATCTTGCTGGCGATGGAGGCCTCACTGAGCCATCCGATTTGATCAAAAATATCTTAATTTGGGTCCCGAAGATGAACGAAGGTCTTACGGGTGTGGAACGACATGAGGGTGAGTAATTAATGACAGAATTTTCATTTTTGGGTGAACTAATCCTTTAAACACATTTCTAAAGAAGGACAAAGACCTGACGTCATATATCATAGACCATCATAACAACTTTGGACCACAATGTTGTGACAAAAACAACTGGCACAGATCGCCCCAAACATTAATTTAGAATGAGATTTTGCTTTTATTCTAATTAATTAATACTAGCAGACCTGGCATTTGCTAAAAGAAAAGCGATTAAATAAGGACTGAAAAGTGAAAGTCTGTAAGCAGCACAGAGGAGTTAAGAGCCTCATTTCATGACACAACACTGATGTCTGTTACTTGGCTCAGTGTGTCATCCCATTTTAGCTGTGTTGGCACAGTGCTGTGTGCTCTCATATTGCTGTGTGGCTCTCTGTGTTGTCTGATTAAAGCCCAGTGTGTCAAACTGAAACTCTTCCTCATGTTTCAGATTCAAAAACACTGGATTATTGTGCTGCTGTCATTAACACAAGCAAATGAAGGTTACATTTGCATGCATTTGTAGAATGACTGGACAAACAGCGACAGTCAGTGTGCGCACAGACAGAAGGCACAGATTTCTCCTGGCCACCTCTTCTAGTATTAGCAATGCTGGGGTTGACCAGCAGGAATATTGGCCCAACAGCTTTGGTTTCATGTCTTTATTATTTACATCATTGTATTAACTGTCTCGAAAATAATGCCACAGAGCATAAAATCTTAAAATCAGCATGAAACGGAAGTTGCGATAGTCTTTTATTCCCTATTATGACATATATTTAAAAGAAACTGCTTCTATAACGAGAAAAATGTAGAGCTGGACTTGATCTTGTCCATAGGGAATTGATTGAATCTTTGGATGGTTGTGGTTTGCTATTGCTGTGATCTCATGTCTGACAGGCTGTCCCGCCCTCACGCCAGTAAACGTCATCAGAGAAGAGATATCATTGCAAGAGGAAGGAGAAGTTATTTTGATTAAAGATAAGAGACACGTGAATTGGGGGAAAAAAGATGTGCACAGATAATTCATTTATGATAAACAGGGCAACATTCCACAAAAACCTTATAGTCTTTCTTTTCTTTATGCAAAATATAAATTCTTTTTCTTTTTCCTTTGATATATAGGGTGAAATGTGACTTGGTCATCAACTGTGTGAGCCTCTTGCCTTGAGCAAGATATTAAACAGCAAGTATTTCCAGGAGGGTCTACAGCATTTTCATTCTTGTTAGTGTATAGTAATAAGCTTTTGTATAAAAAACTGTAAAATCTAAATTACAAAGAACTACCATGCAGTGACTGAAATTCTGGTTGGTTTACTGTGCTGTGCCTGTGAGACGTCAGCATGATTAACAGTATTAAGCTGCCCTCTAGTGTGAGAGCTGGAAACTGCAAGATTTTCCATCATACCATTCGAAAATGAAATATTTTCTTTTTTTATGTTTGTAATGTTGTCTCCAGGTCCAGTTTTTGCTAAGGGTCAAAATATTTAATCGATTTAAATCTACATCAATCGACATGTAAACTGCATCAAATGAGAGCATTGTGTGATAGCATGCACAGTAGGCTATTGAAGAAACCTTAGCTAAGCTACTCTGCTTACACTCAAAAAAAAAAAAAAAAAAAAAAAACCCTACTTACACTCATGAAATCATCCAAAAGCTGACCAAGGAATAAACTAAAGCTGACAACATGATTAATTGATTAAATGAGTGGGCCAACTGAAAGTTAAATTAATATGAGCCAGTTTACTCAATCAATAAATCAATAAATAATTTATGAAACCTTTCCAAACTTTGTTGAAATCTAATGATAATTATCAAATTAATACAAAAAATATATATATGACGAAAATAAATAAATAAATAAGCGTAATGTAGAACTAAACACACTTGTTGCGAGGGACATATGAAAACAAAATCATAATGAATTTCAGAAAAAAAATGTCAAGGATGTCAAACTTACAGTGCAAAGTCATTTTAACAATGGACCAGGACAATGAAAAGTATATGCCACATTATTAAATTATCTCAGAGTAACAGGTTTATATAACAGAATTTAAATACATTACTAATATTTTACCCTTTCTTCGGTGCTCTTCAGAGCTCCTGTTGATGGCAGTAACGCACCAAAAACCTGTGCGCCATTAAATCTCAGAAGAAGAAGAAAAGGCGGATCAACTGACGTGTTTCCGGATTTTTCTTTCTTTAGTTGGAGGACCATCGTGTGTGCAGTTGCTTCTTTGTCGTCTCTTTTAAGGTGAGGTTTGTGTATCAGAACATAAATATATAACATCAAATTATTTATTGTTTATCTCTATATATATATATATATATATATATATATATATATATATTTTATATGTAAAAATAATGTAGTAGTTGTGCACTATTGTAAAGACTGGTTTTATATATGTTTGTATGTATGTAATTAAGTAACTATTTTTGTCTGCTAGTAACTGTAACATTTAACATTTTATGTTGCAGTACTAGTTCTATTTATTTTTTATTTTTTTAACTGGGTCGTTTTAAATACGTTTTGATTGTTAAAACACGTGGTCACGAGGGTCCACGTGTGGATAAGTTCAGATGCGTTTATTAGTTAAATCTATTTCAACATTTGTGTACAATTCTCTGCTTTTAGAAGTAGGTATTAACTTTTTAAACACAACGTTTATGCAATTTAGGTTGGTAATTAATGTTTTGTATAAAGCACTAAGATGGAGCTGTTGTGCAGCCTATCCAGCAAGGTTGAGTCTGACGTGACTCTCCTTTCCTGTATGTCTGCTAGATGGACATGGGGTGGTTTGAGGCCATGTTGTTTGTCCCTTACAGCATGGTTATAGAAACCCCAGACAAGATATGTTTCCAACATGTGCTCAAGGGTCTCAGTCTCTGCATAATGTCACCTTTTCTTGTGAAATGTACTGAAATGATATTTCTCTTGCAGCATAATGGCATTTCCTTGAAGTCTTCATAGAACATTCCTTTTGCCACCTTAAATGATATGTATGAATGCCACCTAAGAGATGCATTTTTGTCACAACTGCTGCAAGAATGAAGTAAGTCTATTCAACACACAATTCTGACATATTTCAAGCAACAGTTTCTAATGTTTTAACTAGTATATTCTCTGTAAAAGAGAAGAGTCATTGCAGGCTAGTCAGCGAGGTTGAGTCATTGTGGCTCTTGCCTTTCCTTTGATGTCTGCTAGAGAGATTTGAGGTGGTTTGAGGCCATCTGGGGTGCCCTTCCCAGCATGGTTATATAATCTTCAAACATTTAAACTAGTTGCCTACTGTAGTTGTATAATCTTATGGTGAGAAATAATTTTGCTTCATGTAAATATTCTTATTTCTTTTACAGGTAGAAGTTCCTACTTTGTTGAGGTGTCAATCACCAAATGTTAATTTTGAGTAAGGCCAGATCTAATGACAGTAGTGAATATTACATACTGGATTGCCATTTAACATTTTTATTTGTTGTTGCTGAATGTGTTATTGGTTGAAATATTGAGGAATGTCTTGATTAGATTAAAACTGTTTTTGAATTAAAATAATCAACTAAAGGTTTTTTTTTTTTTTTTTTTTTTTTTAAATAAATGAAAGCAACCATTGTTGGTTCTGTGTATTTGTGTTTGGTAGCATGAGAAGAATAGTCAGAGATATAGTGGCATGAACAACTGGTTGATTGTATATTATCCTGCTTATTACGTGGCTATTTGCCATACAAGTACATAATTGGAAATATTGGTTGGTGTAATTGGTTGTTTTTTACCTCTTGTAATAAACTCAAAGTTTCTGCAAATTAAAGCCGTTCTAAGCAAATGACTTGTGGTTATTACTTTCCAGTGTCTTTACACATTCAATTCAACAGTTTACTCTACAGTAGTTCAACAAATACAATTTTAACACAAGGAACTGTGTTTTTGGTTTCTGAATACTTGCGTTTTGCACAGCTGTTCTCCTTCATGTTCGATTATGACACATTCTCTCCTGGGAAGGCTGGGATAGAAAGGTATCCATCAATGAGCATTTCAGAATCTGGGTGGAAGCAGTAGGCCATCCAGGGACTTCTCGGCTAATGTTTTATGAATACTGAGGTTTCAGACATGCTACTCTCTTCACATATTTTTTTTCTAATATATAGTAGGTAAGTAGGCATGTTCGGACGCAACATTAGTATACGTACGTCCGAATCTTGTGAGAATTGGTACACCACCCAGGTATTTCTCGCCTACTTTTATCAATACCGAGGATTCAGACATTCGTTCGCCTACTGCTTTTGCCTACTATATAGTAGGGAAGTGTGTGGTTTCGGACACAGTCTACTTTTTGACTGGTTCATATTGATAATGACTATTATGCCAATATAGTGTGTGTGTGTGTATGTATATGTATATATATATATATATATAAATATATATATATATATATATTACAGTGATTAAAATATCTTTTTTTTTTTTTTATATTGACAGCTGTTTGGAGGATTATTTTAGTGGCACCAAAATCTCTTTAACTTTACTGTACTGAATGGCTTAATAGGTAGCCTATGTCTACTTCCAATTTATTACTTTAACAGTTAAACTAATCAAGAGCAAAATAAAATATGAATTCACATAAAATATGAATGTGATCTGGGATCAGGATAATCCTTTTTTGTTTTGGATCAAAGATATCCCAAAAGTTTTGGACAACACAAACTGATGATTTGATCCAGATTAAAACCAAGAACACAAGATTTTGTGATCTAATCTGATTTCAGGAGCTTTTTTTTTTTGTGACAACCCATTTCCAAGATTTGATCCAATCTGAAATCTGATCAGATTACTTTTAAACAACAGCTGGGCCCAGGGTGCTACTACACTGGTGGCCTCTTATACACAGTGCCCTCTAGTGGTGGTTAGGCAAAACAAATATAACAATGAATGCTGTTATTCATTAAAAAAATTTCTCTACATTTCTGAGATCAAGCAAACATTTAAGTTTTTTAAATGTTTATTTTAGTTTATAACGTTTTAAATATGGATATTTTTCTTACGCAAACACATCGCTTCACTTCAGAAGGCCTTTAAGGTTTGGCTGAAAGACGAAAGTCATATACACTTACAAATTTTGCTCATTTGTAAGTAGCTTTTTTTTTTAAATGGTTATGTCGGTAGATTGTATTTTTGAGTAATTTATAAATAGTAGAGTTTATACATTTTGTGATTTTCCCTTTTCATGTATATCCTTGTATTGTAAAGCAGAATCAAATGTTCAACTTGTTCTTTGTCATATAATCCGAGGCAAGATTGCTACACCTTTATAGATTATAAATAATTATCAGAGATCATTTAAGGAGTTAATCTTAAATCTTTTTATAAGTGCGAGCTGGCACGCCCCCTTTTTTCCGTGGAGAGATCTGCTCACTGCGCATTTTCACTTTCACTTAAGAACGAGGACGGCTGAGTCTTTCTTTGCTACCTCACCCTGGCGAACGTATTTAGCTAAATAATCAGCCACAGGTACGGGTTTGTAAATTTCTAAGTATAAAATACATCATCAATCGCTGTACATTTATTGTTAAATTGCATTGCATTTCCTGTTCCTAATGTTATGTTGGAACGTCAATTGTAAAACAAGTTTTCTACGTTTGGTGCTCCACTTAAAAAGCTACAAAGGTATCCAACAACTTTGTGTTTCATTTATCTTGGGTTGTATTTTGTGAATTACGCATAATCTGAGAAACAACCAGCGCATGATAGATTCAGTTGCCAGTAGTAACTTAAAACAAAATTCTTAAATGTAAACAAACTCGCTCTCTTTTAGCAAGCCGTCTGCACTAGTAAAGCAAGTGAACGAATGACCTTATGGGGCAAAGGTTGCATTATCCATGCAATCATGTTATTATTATTAATTTACTTCTATAAATTACAGTACAAATGTATTAATTTATTTTTTCTTACATGTATTTTTCTATTTTTATTTGTTGCCATGTTATTCATGTGTATTCTTTTTTTTTTTTTTTTTTTTTTTTTTACCCTGAGTTGTGGCTTTCAAGTTCATGCATTGCATTCAAGTCCCTTATTTAACATTTTTAAACAGATTTAGTTTTCCAGGTGTATAGCTACTATATATATATAGAGAGAGAGAGAGAGAGAGAGAGAGAGAGAGGCTTCCATGCTATAGAAGCTTCCATGCTATTTTAGCTTGTTTCCACCACTGAATAAAAACAAAATAATAAAAAAGGGAATTGGGACTCACAATTGCAAGTTTACATCTCACAATTCCGGCTTTTTCTCAGAATTGTGTGATAAAAATTTGCAATTGCACGTTATAAAGTCAGAATTACGTGATATAAAGTCGGAGTTGCGTGTTATAAAGTCAGAATTGTGAGATATAGGCCCGGTTTCACAAACAGGGCTTAGATTAAGCCAGAATTATGCCTTAGTTCATTTAGGACATTTAAGTAGCTTTTTTTAAACGTGCCTTAGAAAAAAATTACTGGTGTGCGTCTTGAGACAAAACAATGGCACTGACATATTTTAAGATATGTCAGTACAAGTTGCTTTCAGTTAAAACAGCTCAAACATGCATTTTAGTCCGGGACTAGGCTTAACCCAGACAGCAGGAGACTCCTAGGCGGATCCCAAACGGACCCGCCGCGGAGGTAAGGTTTTAATCGCGGATGCGGAGCGGATGCAGCGTGGAGCCACGGCGGGTCCGCGATCCGCCTTCGTTGCAGATCCGTCACTGCGCGCAAGTGGACGCCAATACGGGTCCGTTCGCGGATACGTTCCGGAAGCCGCGATACCTCCGCGGCCAATCCGCCGCGGAGTCCTTTGGCTGTGTGGGAAGCCTTGTCTGTGAAACCGGGGGATAAACTCGCAATTCTGAGAAAAAAAGTCAGTCTTTTTTTCCCCTCAGAATTGGACTTTTGCAATTGCGAGTTTACGGAGCCCCTAAAGGGACATAGTGGTGGAAACAAAATATGAGATGGGAGGAAAAATAATAATAAGTCAATGCTTTGCGCTCTCTCGCAAATGTTTTGCGTTTCCCCGAGAAACTTTGCGTTCATTTGCAAAATATTTGCGTTCGCTCGCAAAACCTTTTGAGCTCTTTTTGAGTGAATGCAAAGTGAATATCTCGCAATCCTGACTTTATTTATTGCAATTGAAAGTTGTATCTAGCACCTCTGATTTTATAACTCACAATTGAAGAAAAAAAAGTCAAAATTGTGAGATAAAAAGTCACAATTTTCTTTTAAATTGTTTTATTCCATGGCAGAAACAAGCTTTCATAGTATACAGGGTGTGATTCACCTAAACATTTTATCTTGTGAGATATCTATGTAAGCTGCAGTAACAACAAGAAGTTTATTCCGAAAACAAATCTACATTTTACGCACATTGGCACTAGAAAGAAACATATTGCTTCCTTTTGTGTTGTAATAACTGATAATTTATAACTTCCTCCCCCACTATTTATTGTTTTAGTTTTAAGATGGCCATGAAGGAAATGGTTATTGAAGTAAATGGGCTCCCTGACCACTACTCCAAAAATATGATGATTGACAAATTAACCATGCACTTTCTGAGGCGCAGTAACAAAGGAGGAGATGTTTTAACAGTGATTTATCCCACCTCCAACAAAGGCCAGGCTTATGTTGTCTTTGAATCAGCCGAAGGTATAATACTTTGTCATGACATTTTGTTCTCCAAGTTTATCTAAGTTTAACATCATATTCCATGACTAACATTTCTTGTTTGCTTGTTTGTTTTCATTCAATGTCTTAGTACCTGGGGTCTTGCAACACACACATGTTTTGATAGTGGAGAGTCAGTTTTACCCACTGGACATTAAAAAGGTGCATCAACCTCAGGTAAGACATTCATTGGTGAACCTCGCTGAATCATACAGAATTATGCGACTTGCAACTTAATATACAGCATTCCTCCATATCATCGCCATTCCATAACATCTTGTTTCATTTGGATATTTATGCACAAACTAAATAAATTACAGCCCAATAGTGTGACATGGCAAAGATATTTCCTTAACATGCTTATGTTCATATTTTCTTAGCTGGACATGCCAGCCGAAGCACTCCTCGAAATGAACACGTTCTCCAATCACAGAAAAATCCAAGAACTTCTTCATAGCCATGGCTTTCAGGTGTCAGAGACCAGCCCAGGACAGCTGCATTTGCAGGGTTCCTTTCTCAAGCTAAAACTCATCTATCCCAAACTTGTGCAGTTTCTGGCTCAAGAAACTCACCATCAAAGAGGAACACCTTCGCATTACACTAATGGCTACTCCTCTGTCTCCAGAGGTGAAAAAAGTGACTCCAGTGACTATGAATCCAGATCTAATTTCACATCGATGCGCACTCACAACAATGGCAACTCCGTATATGCTGAGGGCAGCAGCACATCTTCAGGAATAACCTCAAGATCCACAGAGTCCCAATACCGACAGGCATTCTTGCAGAATGCATCTCTACTGGATAGAAGCTCTAGCACAGAAAGTCCCTTTAGCAGTCCCTCCAGGATGTATGAGGATTCCCGCACAAGCGTTCAGCAGCGGAATCCCTCGTCTCCCAGGCAAAATGAGGTGTCCATCCCTGTGGATACAGATGTGTGGAAATACATAATGCACTTTAAGGAAGATTTTATAAATAAAATAAAATCAGATCACCACACTCATATTAATCATAAATTTGAATCAGGGGTTGTTATGGTTAAAATCTCAGGAGGAAACTTTGGGGAAGCAGCCAAAGAATTGTCTGAACTGATGCAGGAAATCAGTGATTCTGTGCGCACACAAGAAATAGACATGAACGCATGTGACGAAAGTCAGAAGAAATACATTATCCAGAAAGCGTACTCATTCCAAAAGATCTACAATGTTTTAATTAGAAAGGAAGGTAACATTATTAAAGTGGTGGGGTCATCAAAAGACAGTTATGAAGCAAAGCAAAAGCTTCTTGGCCGGGATGTTGACATTGCACTGCCTAAACGCATGGAGAGGAACATTTTGCGCCGCAGCAGCTCTTTGCCAAGACAAAAAACAAGGGCCAGAATGGAGAACCTAGACATAGATCAAATTCCAGCTACTGTTAGTAGCTTCTCTGCCTCACATTCCCAAACAGACTCTCAGCAAGCAAGCAAGCAAGAAGTTCAACAGGAAAGAGGTCGCCAGCCTTCTAAATCCACTGCACATAGCAGATCACAGAGCGGCTCTCGATTACAACACAGAAATCAAAAGAGTGTAAAGCAAGAACCACCAACCTCTGTTCAGCAGGATTTGACACCCTCTAGTGGAGTTCAGAAATCTAAACAAGGGCCACTACCTAAATTAAAAGCTGCTCTTTTTCCTGATAAAAGTAAAGTATTTTCTAAACGACTTTAAATCTATAATTTTACATATGAAGCCGTCGTTGAAAAATACACTTTAAGACTTTTTAGAATGAAATTGGCCAGACACTTTGACACTGTTTCGAGAGCGATATGACTGCTCTGTACTGATTGTTCTATTTCTAATCACATGTACATTCACATGAATGTTCTGGGTTCAGTACCAAATTTGACAGCACTTATGTCATAATGTTGTTTACTGTAAAAATGAATTTCCACTTCTTTTCTTTAAAAAAAAAAAAAAAAAAAGCTTACTATGAAGCAACATTTCGCTTACTGAAAACATTGCTTACTAATTTTTTATGTGATGATGAGAACAACTCAAATAATACATAAGTTTTAAAGGAATAATTAATTTCAGCATTAAAAGCAATTATTAGTTTTACATTTTTGCTTTTAAACCCTCCAAAAAATGGGGCCCATCCACCTTCATTGTAAGTGCCTCACAATATCCTTTTTTTTTTTTTTTTTTAAGAAAACATGGGATGAATCTATTTTTTGTTGTTGTTGTTGTAATCAACATTATGCCACAAATGTTGATTGAGCTTAACTTGTATTGAACCCTTGAAATATTGCTCTAACTTGTCAAATCTCAAAATTGCACGGGTTTCTTTGTAATTATTATCCTTACATGTGATAAGGAAAATGGGCATATACATATAACTTCCCATATTACCTGTCTTACATATGTATATATTTATACATGTCTAAAATATTTGCAGTATTGGCGTTATACATTCAATTATTTAGTTGTCAAGTTGTCAATGAGGAAGTGTCTTTTTCAGCATTCTACAGGAAGTGAGGCAGGCCCTGTGGTTGACTTAGGGGCTAAGCACCTCCCTGTCAGGGAAAAAAGAAAAAAGAAACGAAAAAGAAAAAAAAGTTAGAATGTAAGAAATACACTAATGTGCAGAGTTCCTTTGTTTTTCCTTATGATTTATAAAGGACTGATTTTATATCGTATTAATTGAGAATGTGTATTCAAGTATTTCTATCAGATGTAGTTTTCTGTCATACAAAAATCCCCTTTATGTTTTTTTCTTTACCTGTGGTCTGCTATTTAAGAAATTCATTAGTCATTATGAGTCATTGGTTGTCAATATTCTTTTTAGGCATTTAAATGATTATTTTAAGGCATTACTGTATAAGGACAAATAGGGATCTGTATTAAATTATCTGTAAAGTTTTAATAGTTATACAGTTCTATATATATACTGTGACTACTGACTCATCTCAGCTCATTCTCTGATTTGCACTGTTCTCAAACAATTTTAATTTAATTAAAATTCCTTACAATAAATGTAATTACTCAACATCATTTTTTTATTGTCTATAATTGTATAAAAGTGGAATAAATAGACATAATGACATAACATTTTGGCTTCAGAGCAATAAACAAAGTTTTGTCATAGGTCTGAACTTTCAGCTCTCAAATGTCCTACCATTAAAATTAAATGAATTTCTTTCATGACAACTCTCGGAGTGTTTGGCATGGTAATGGGTATGACAATGTTGATATATTTGTTCTTGGCGGAATAGATCTGCTACACTGCTGCTGCTGCAGAGCAAATACGGGACTTGCTACTGCCAATACATACAAGTAAGTAAGTAAGACATGCTGCTGCTGTACAATATAGCGTACATGAATTACCCGTAGCAGATCTATACAGGTGGAGCTGGGGAAGGTGGAGGGTTTCTAAAGCAAACGCTACCAAAGTATTTGAAGGTTGAGCATGCAAGCTCATTGGCTACTGATACAGCAGGAACCAATCAGCTGTGCCCTATAGATAATGATGTGATTACAAGCAGGTTGAGTTAAAGGACCTTTTAGCCTGCGCCATCTAGAGTTTCATGAGAGAACTTTGTATTTACTGTAGGTTCTTCAGTGCTTTGGTTGCCAATTATACACTACCACATTAAGTGAACAGAATTTGTAGTATTACATGGCTTTAATAGCATGCAATTTGTAATAATGTGAACAACATGTTAATTTGGATTGTTTCACTGCTGATAGGTATCACAACTGCTCCCAGCACCCCTTTATTTCTCCATAAATGGCATGCTGTTTATCCTTTCCTGTCTGTCTGTATCTTGTTTATAGTTGTGAGTAGGTTTTGCAAGAAGGGAACAGATCCTAGATTAGTGTGTGTGGGCAGCATAAGCATTAAAGATCTAGTTCTTGACAGTAGATCCACACTCCCCCTCGACTGCAAGACCAGAGGAAAAGGGTGGTCTTTCGGAAATGCCATTCATTCTCTTATAAGATAAGATAATGATCTATAATGTCTTACAGCTTATTTTAATGAATACACAATTTTAAACTAAAAAAATTGTAAAGTTTAAAGGGCCAAACAGTGTGTTTTGGCTTTATTCTTTGTACTTTGCAATGACAAAAAGCACATGGTGAAGGTAATTAAAAAGGAGTTTAGTTTAGTTTCACTGTGGATACTGTCAGGGCCTGTGGTAGTTCATGAAGATGCGAAAAAAGACTTATGTCTAGTTCCTTCCCCCATATGAACAAAAATACACACATACATATGCAGATGTTGTCTTGAACAGGATGACATGCTGAAGCCTGCAGACCGCAGTCACTGACTTCACTTAGCACATTCTCAGATCACGCAAGACCAAAACTTAGGCCACACCCACTCCACGCTCATCTCCTCTACCGGCTTTAAGAAGACGGCAGTCAATGCTTGGTTTCTGTGCCTTTCTCATCACCTTCCACTTTTCTCTCCATTCATTTGTCCTTCAAATAGACTCCTGCAGGCATGGCGGAGCTGGAGGGCTTGGAGTTCGGAAAGTCAGACTTTGTGCTTCTAGATGAGGTCACTATGGAGCAGTTTATGGAGAATTTGAAGTTAAGGTAAGAGTGAACAGTTTACGCTAAGTGTTGGTGTGTAAAAAGACTCGATGGACATTATATATTACAAAGAACCTGACAAGACAACAGTAAACAAGTCCTTCAAAAAGGTTTGGTGTTGACATTGAGTGTTTAAAGCAGCTCATTTTGGGAGCTTTGAAGCGGTGATAAAGTCATTTTTGCATGTAGAACTTGTCCATTAAGTCTGTTTTACAGTCCAAAGTGAGTCGTCTTGTTTTATGGTTTTAGTGTCTTTTTGATTTTGACCACTCCCTTCTTGGTAGAGTTACAAGAAAATGACAGATTATTAGAAGAAAAAAGCAGAGGGGAAAGAATGTGTCATATTACTTTTGATTTCCCGCTCATAGAGATATCATTTTAAGTTGCTGACATCAACTTAAGAGACAAAAAATATATATGATCATGTCTTTCGACAGCTGATCATAACCAGCCAGTCGAATCTTAGCAGTTCTGATGATGAAATCAAAAGCTTCTAGTTCTCCTTTACTTTAACATGCAGCATTTTCTGCCATGCCCCATATCTGTGATGTCATTGGTTAAACTGAGTTGAATCAGATGACCTTTTCACAAGACTCTTTATGAATGTGGTGTTAAAATCTGTTTGTTGGCAAGTGTTGCTGCAAACTTGTTTTGTCTGTTACACATTCTTATGCCTCTGAAACAATATAGGGGGGGGGGGACTTTTTAATTTCTTGTCCTTTTGTGCTTTTAATCAGCTGTATGACCAGACCTCATGTGACTCTACCACACAATCACACATCAAAATACTAATACATTCATAATGTGTGGAGGAAAGGCATCCTACAAACTGAATCCTTAGATATTATTACTACTATGTCTTAAGTATTTGAATTATGTGTTGAATATGCTTGTTTTGTATAAAGAATTTATTAACTATAATGCATTTTAACTATCAACAGATATGTATTTTAGCTTTAGGCCAAGAATATATGTATTTTACCTGCAAGCCAGCAAAGATTAACCAAGATTACACTATATTTTTTCATTGTATGAAATTCAGAAAGTGAGTCATCTTGAGCCCCATTGCACTTCCTGTTCTCACTTCCCAGCCCTGTATCACTTCCTGGGCGTACATGACATTGAGAAACATACTGTGGCACACAATTAACATCAAGTTATGACACTTGTTTCCTCTTGTCAAAATTTAAATTTATCACTGTGAGAATAGTATTACAGTATTTGATATCAGCCCTACTGTGCTAAAGCCTTAGGCCACCATTAGATGTTGTTTTAGCAATGGTATAATGACCATATATTATTTCTCAGTCTCTTTATTAGAATATAACCAGAAAATACAGGAAATTTGTATGCAGTAAAAAACAGAAAGAAAGAAAGAAAAAAAAAAGACTTCTATAGGCTAAATAGGCAAATATATAGTGACCTCCCCTTACACTTGAGCAATAGCAGGAACTTGGCTCACCTAAACCTAAATGGAATGGAAAAGGACTGGAAGGCCAAGAAAACTTTTAAAATATGATGAGAAGTTCTCAGATTTTCTTCTTTGAGAAACTGGAAGAAGTCCAGGAGGTCACACTAAATACTGATTTTATATATATATATATATATATATATATATATATATATATAAACGGTTAGTTCCTGTCCTTGATTCTGATTGGTCAATAGCTGTGTTTTATTCACGATAAAACACGGCTATGACAACTTCACCCATCGGTTCTGTTTATCACTACACAACACCCTTAGCAACCACTCTCAGCAACATAAACTGTATATTCTCAATTGATATTGTTCATTGAAGCTTACTGTATTAGAAGAGTATTGTGAGTAAAGATCGAGTGAGCGAGTTTATTACCTGCATTCAGATTTAGCATTTTCCTTCAGGTCAGTCCTATGTTCATAATAGAAAATCTGTTTAAATGTCTGATGTATTATCTTGTCCTTTTAACAGTTAAGGGGTTTTCCCGTGACTGACAGCGCTAGTCAAAGCATTTGTCAGTTGTGTCTTGTTCCGTGTTCACAACAATTCAGTATTTTCAATGTAAAAGTCTTCGCTACTGACTGACACACTCATAAAGACCGTCTTGGCCGCCACCTAATGCCGTAATAATGAAACCTCTGTTGCTGTTCAAAGTCAGGGACTATTTTTTTCCGGTGAAAGGAAGGCTTTAGTGAAAGTTTCCTTCATGAAAGTTGTATTGATACAAACCCGATTCCAAAAAAGTTGGGACACTGTACAAATTGTGAATAAAAAAGGAATGCAATGATTTGGAAGTTTCAAATTTCAATATTTTATTCAGAATACAACATAGATGACATATCAAATTTTTAAACTGAGAAAATGTATTATTTTAAGGGAAAAATCAGTTGATTTTAAATTTCATGGCATCAACACATCTCAAAAAAGTTGGGACAAGGCCATGTTTACCACTGTGTGGCATTCCCTCTTCTTTTTATAACAGTCTGCAAACGTCTGGGGACTGAGGAGACAAGTTGCTCAAGTTTAGGAATAGGAATGTTGTCCCATTCTTGTCTAATACAGGCTTCTAGTTGCTCAACTGTCTTAGGTCTTCTTTGTCGCATATTCCTCTTTATGATGCGCCAAATGTTTTCTATGGGTGAAAGATCTGGACTTCAGGCTGGCCATTTCAGTACCCGGATCCTTCTTCTACGCAGCCATGATGTTGAAATTGATGCATTATGTGGTCTGGCATTGTCATGTTGGAAAATGCAAGGTCTTCCCTGAAAGAGACGACGTCTGGATGGGAGCATATGTTGTTCTAGAACTTGGATATACCTTTCAGCATTGATGGTGCCTTTCCAGATGTATAAGCTGCCCATGCCACATGCACTCATGCAACCGCATACCATCAAAGATGCAGGCTTCTGAACTGAGCGCTGATAACAATTTGGGTTGTCCTTGTCCTCTTTAGTCCGGATGACATGGCGTCCCAGTTTTCCAAAAAGAACTTCAAATTTTGATTCGTCTGACCACAGAACAGTTTTCCACTTTGCCACAGTCCATTTTAAATGAGCCTTGGCCCATTTAAGAGAAAACGCCTGCGCTTCTGGATCATGTTTAGATATGGCTTCTTTTTTGACCTATAGAGTTTTAGCCGGCAACGGCGAATGGCACGGTGGATTGTGTTCACCGACAATGTTTTCTGGAAGTATTCCTGAGCCCATGTTGTGATTTCCATTACAGTAGCATTCCTGTATGTGATGCAGTGCCGTCTAAGGGCCCGAAGATCACAGGAATCCAGTATGGTTTTCCGGCCTTGACCCTTACGCACAGAGATTGTTCCAGATTCTCTGAATCTTTGGATGATATTATGCACTGTAGATGATGATAACTTCAAACTCTTTGCAATTTTTCTCTGAGAAACTCCTTTCTGATATTGCTCCACTATTTTTCGCCGCAGCATTGGGGGAATTGGTGATCCTCTGCCCATCTTGACTTCTGAGAGACACTGCCACTCTGAGAGGCTCTTTTTATACCCAATCATGTTGCCAATTGACCTAATAAGTTGCAAATTGGTCCTCCAGCTGTTCCTTATATGTACATTTAACTTTTCCGGCCTCTTATTGCTACCTGTCCCAACTTTTTTGGAATGTGTAGCTCTCATGAAATCCAAAATGAGCCAACATTTGGCATGACATTTCAAAATGTCTCACTTTCAACATTTGATATGTTATCTATATTCTATTGTGAATAAAATATAAGTTTATGAGATTTGTAAATTATTCCATTCCTTTTTTATTCACAATTTGTACAGTGTCCCAACTTTTTTGGAATCGGGTTTGTACATATTTTTGGCTTTAATATTTGTATTGTGTGGTCACCGTTTTATAAAAGCAATAAGGTACTCAAGGCTAGTGCTGTATCGTGAATAAGTCACGTGACGCTTTGCGTCGTACCTAACAACACCGAATATATATTCCTTCATACAAAATGAAGGTTTGTGGGTTCAATTATATTATTATATTATATTATATTATATTATTATTAATTTTCACAGCATTAAAGATTATCATTTTAGTATTTTAATACATTTTTAGTATATTTTATTTTATTTAGTATAATTTTTATTACTATATTTTCTATGATTCCAAGTAAAAAATAATGTATTAGGCTTATACTGTAAGGACATGAACAAAACAGACATTTCTCTATGTATGTTTCGCTTAAACCTCTATGATTTATGATTAATTGAATCCCACCACACTTTACAGTAATACTCAACACATTCATCATTTGTTCTTTAATTTGTCTGTTCGGACACCAGGAACTAAACCAAACTAGCATATGACGGAAACAATGAGTCTTGTTAAAGCTATTTCTGACTGTTCTACTTGACACATGCATATTTTATACAGTATTGTTTGTTGTTTTCAGGTTTGAGAAGGGCCGTATCTATACTTTCATTGGAGAAGTAGTGGTGTCAGTCAATCCGTACAGACAGTTAGATATCTATGGGAAGGAGGTCATTGAGGACTACAGGGGCAGAGAACTATATGAGAATCCACCTCACCTGTATGCAGTTGCAGATGCCGCTTATAAAGCTATGAAGAGACGAGCCAAAGACACATGCATCGTCATTTCAGGTACAGCAGCTACTAAACACACCCACTGCTGAATAAAACAGAAGACACTGGTTCAAAGGTGGAATGTTCAGAGGTCATTCATGTCACAATGATCAAAATAAAATAAAAAACAGGAGAAAATAGACCTAGTCAAGCCCAGCAAAATGCACATCTCATATTTAACCTGGTAAAGCCTAACATATTATCCTATAGTCTTCCATGCTGCTTAAGCACACCTCTAGCACTGTTATGACCAGCAGTTATGCTGTGTGATGAACCACGTACAGAGAGTTTGCCCTGTGTGCCTCTGATGGGGAAGAATACAACTGATAAACAAAGACTTTACTGTATGGATTAGACAGTTTCATTCAAATCTCAATGTGTTTCAGGTGAGAGTGGAGCAGGCAAGACTGAGGCAAGCAAGTACATTATGCAGTACATTGCAGCTATTACCAACCCTAACCAGAGGGCAGAGGTTGAGAGGTCAGTTTCCTGGAGACATTAACAGCGCTGGAATTTCAGGGCTAATGCTCTGAATATGAATATTGCATTTAATAACAAAATAATTGTATTGCTTTTATTGCCCTATATTCATATTTGTATAACAGATTATTTGAAGAAAAAATATCAAATGTTCATGTTTACAGACTATTTTAGAGATAATTTCTTATTATTGTGCTCTATGTGCACTGACAAACAAAGAGTTTTTTTATACATATTATAATGTTTATAAATGATTTTTGCGTATCACTGTATTTGCATCCTGCCACAGTGTGAAGAACGTACTCCTGAAATCCAACTGTGTGTTAGAGGCCTTTGGAAATGCAAAGACCAACCGCAATGACAACTCTAGCCGCTTCGGGAAATACATGGACATCAACTTCAACTTTAATGGAGACCCCACAGGAGGACACATCAACAACTACCTGCTGGAGAAGGTAAGAACATATCAGTATCGTATCAAAGAGCATCATGAACAGCGCATCATGGCATCTGAATATGGAACTTGACATTGGCACTTAAAATAACAAAAATAAATTGTTAGTTTTGAATGTGGTGGTTTTATATATAAAAAAAATCACCTTGGTATTTTATGGTACATTTAATGGTATGAAAGGGAAGTTGCGATAGTCTTTTCATCCCTATTGTGATGCATATCTGAATGAAACGGCTTCTAGAACAAGAAAAAATGTAGGGTGGGACTTGATTTTGTCCATCGAGAATTGATTGGATTGTTGGATGGTTGTGGTTTGCTATTGCTTGTGATCTCATGTGAGTGACAGGTTGTCCCGCCTATGGGCCAGTAAACACATCATCAGAGAAGAGAAGAGGTGTCAGTGCAAGAGGGAGAAGTTATTTTAATTAAAGATTATGATGGCACATGAATTAAAAAAAAAAAAAAATGTTATACATGGATGCTGTTTTATTGGTACATTACTTGTACTTGACATTACCTCCCCTATACCTAAACACTTTATTTCCACTTTTCAAATATTTTCTTAATTTTTATTTAAAATAAATGGTACTCTGAGCTGATATGCGATGGGAAAAGGGAGAAGAATGAGTTTGGTAAAAGGCAAATTCGAACATGCACTGACTAGGGCTGCATTCAAAATCACATATTCTCTTGAGTGGGTACTTATTTTAAATAAGTAATTACTTCACAACCTCTAAAAAAAGTACATTCTTTATAGTATGAGTGTGTGTGTAGTATTAATCCAGACGTACTACATTGGGCATGTTACCTTTAGTATGTGACCTACTAACGTCAGTTGCGTCGCTTCACTGCCATTTACAAATCCTCCCCCATGGCTTCATGGATAGTAAAGTGTCCATCGTATACAGACTTCGGAAGTAGTGGGTCATCCGGGTACATTTTGCCTCTTTTTTATGAGTACTGTGAACTCGGTCATACATCTTTTGTCGCATGTTCTTTTTCGCCTACTATATAGTATGGAAGTATACGATTTCGGATGCAGCCCATGTTGTCAGCAGGATTTCTTTTGCAATTTTGTCTGGTCCAACCAGATAATGGTGGGCGGAGTTAGTGTAAATAGCCTCTGCGAACAAGATTTTGAAAACAAATTTGCACTTCGTTAAATACAAATTTGCACTTAGCCAATACTGCAGTATTCCATAAAATATAAGAATCGCCAATTTTGATTTCATGGTGACTTTAAAAAAAATCAGAACAGTTTTGTGATATGCCTGTTATTTATAAATCTATAATAAAGTGCTAAATAATGACAGTTTCTTAGTTACGTTTTGTCAACATCCTGTCCAACTGATATAACAACGGAAGGTGCTAAAAGTTGCTGTGGTTACCTTGTCATGGTTACCTTGCCTACTTTCAGAAAATACATGAAAAAATATAGAGTTTCACTGAAAAAGCTGTCTAAACATAATCTATCAAAATGAAGCTGCTTAGTTTATGTGCTATTTATATTAAAAATGTACTCTTTTTGGTCTGTTGAGGGTTGTAACTCAAATATAATGCTGCATTTACAAAAAGAATATTTAAAAATGACAATGATGAAATTTGATAAGTGTTTAACTTTATTAAGTGTTTGCTATCATATTTGTTCAGCTGATGTCACTCTGGAAGTCTTTGTATTTTTAGACATTATTAGTGTAGATTGTTCAATTCAATTCAATTTGCATTTATTTGTATAGCGCTTTTCACAATACATATAATTTCAAAGCAGCTTTACAGAAAATGCATGTGTCTACATTACAATTTGAAGTGATCTGTTATTAGAGGAGACTGTGTGTCCTTTTCAGAAATGTACAGTTCACAATTGCGGGTCATATTAATACTATGTAGGCTAATACAGAAAAGACAATTAACACAAATACTGTGCTGTATTTACAGTCAAGAGTTGTTCAACAGCATGAGGGAGAGAGAAACTTCCACTCATTTTATCAGGTGAGGTCTTCTGCCAGGATATGGTAACTGAGATTAAGATTTTACACTGGTAGTGCTAACTGCTGCAAGAACTGTGTGTAAATGTTTAACAGACTTGTAGATCAACATAATGTCTTTATCTTAAATGTTTATGGAGTATTATTATATGTGTGTTAATGTGATGTGTTAGGAAACCAAGTTTCCTAAGGGATGAATAAAACTGAACTGAACTGAACATTTATGTGATGTGTTTATACAGGTGTTACGGGGAGGTTCTGATGATTTGCTGAAGTCCTTATATCTGCAGAGAGATCCCGCAGGATATACCTACACCAGTCAAGGAGCCTCTGTCACACTTGTACGTACTTATACTATGAGTATACTAATTTATAAACACATAACCACTTCACAGGCTAACCATTAGCATTCTGCTCTTCTATAGAGTTTTTAGCAGTGTTTCTGTATAATTACTATTGCAAAATGTACCATGCACTGTTTTATGTATTTAAGTCCCTCTCTTTTTCTGTCTCTTTGTTTTTCCAAATCATCTTCACAGGCGTCAAATAACGACTCCTTATGTCACAAAGCTGTGATGGCAGCACTAAAAGTGATTGGCTTCACTGCCGAAGAGATCAGCTCCATCTACAAGATCCTTGGTACCATCCTGCACCTGGTCAGTCCCACACTGCCTGCTATGGAAGATTGTTTTCTACTGTTTTTCTGATTGTAGTTTAGATTACATCTTGACCTTTAGCTTTTTTGTCTTAGTTTAAACCTTGTTTTAAGCATTGGAAGTGGCCCCGGCCACCTTGTTTAAAGGCCTTGCAATGTTATTGTTTCAGGGTAACCTTCAGTTTACTACTGATGGTGAACATGTCGTACTTGTCGGAGAAGACACATTGAAGCACATTTCTGAGTTGACGTCCACAGAGTCTGAGAATGTCACAAAAGCACTTCTGTACCGCACAGTGGCAACCGGGGGTGGTGAGGTAATCGAAAAGGGACACAACGAGCAGGAAGCTAGCTATGGAAAAGACGCTTTTGCCAAGGTATTGTACCCTGTCTTGCAAAAAGGTTTCTTTGTTTGTGGCTCATCCATCATCTAATTATTTTAAATTATTAAAATCTAATTTTCTGACATCCTTTGAAATATACTAGTTTAATGTGGTAGTAAGCATGCTCTAACTTTCAGAACTCAAAAGTCCCTCTCCTTTTGAAAGACCATATTGCAGCAGGAATAGCTCATTACAAAACTTTGTGACATCAAAGGGATGAATATATTCACGCATGAACTCCCACATTAAATCAACAATATGTGTTCAGTGTCAGGGGGAGGGTGAAAAATGCAAAACTGTTTCCACTTGAAGTGGTCCTTGGGGGAAAATAAAATAATAAATGTTGGTACGACCTTGCTGTATTATATGTTCATATAATATGTTGTCATTCTGGCATGGTTTCCATTTTAGGCTTTATATGAGAGATTGTTTGCGTGGATAGTGGGTCGTATCAATGCTGTTATTGAAGTCAAGGACTACAATCCTGCCCTGCATGGCAAAAACACTGTTATAGGTGTGCTGGACATCTATGGCTTTGAGATATTTGACAACAACAGGTCAGTGTCATTTATGTATTGTGTAGCTATTAACCCTATAAAGCCTACTGTATCATATTTGATACACAAATTTCTAAGGCCTCTAAATTATCAGTATCATCAGAACTTTCCTGAAAATTCTGCTTCTGTCGTCTGATTTATTGTTTATACTTTTTAAGGAAGTAAAAGGCATTTTAGTATCATCTAAAAATCCTTTAGATTCTGGTACAAGTATCTTTTTGCTGTGAAATCTTAACTGATTTTTATAAATCAAACAAAGAATAACTTTTATTTTGAGATGAATACCTACTGGAATAAAGCAACTTAGGTTTACTTTATTATCTATACTTAATTATTTAGACAAATCATGTGAGTATCAAATATGATACATCAGGCTTTTGAGTAGTGTTTAGTTGTTCATCTCTCAATTATCATTGTATTGAATTGCATTATATGTTTTGCCCTCCACAATTAAAGTTACAGAGCTTTGATCATAAAACGCATTTAAATATCAACTTACTAAAACATATTATTGAGAGATATAGGGACAACTTATATTTATGCGTTTTAAGTAAGTAATCTGCTATGCTGTTATAAAGATCTCATTGATTTACATTACAAGCTATCAGAATCTTTCTTTTTCGCCATGTCAAGCACTTCACCAAATTGCATATTTTTGCTCAGTTTAGGCCTTTAAATATTAATGTTTTTCTTTGTCGAGTATGAGCTCTATATTCTCACTATATCGTTCTATATGAGCCATAGAAGTCTGATGTATCAAATATGATACTCAAAAAAAAAAATATATTTAGTCTAATGGTTCAATAAACCGTTTCGTTAAAAAAAAAAAAGATTTATTTTTTATTACCTGACTATTATTTAATATGTCAGGCTTTACATGGTTAATATTGCTTTACATTAAAACTGTACTTTTTTGAGTGGTTTTAATGGTTGATTTTTTTCTTATCCATTTCATGGCCCCAGCTTTGAGCAGTTTTGCATTAACTACTGCAACGAGAAGCTACAGCAGCTCTTCATCGAGCTTATTCTACGTCAGGAGCAGGACGAGTACCAGAGAGAGGGTATCACATGGCAACATGTGAGCATAATACACAACAAGACATATCAAACCTATAATATAATTCATGCACCTTTTCTCTAAATTGGACTTTTCTTTCTCTTAGATTGAATACTTTAACAATCAGATCATAGTGGACTTAGTGGAGCAGCCTCATAAGGGGATCATCTCGGTCCTGGATGAAGCCTGTCTCACTGCAGGGAAAGTCACAGATACCGTCTGCCTGGACAGCATGAACAAAAAGCTCGGCCAGCATCCTCACTACACGTCCCGGAAAGTAAGCACTCTGAACAGTCATCCATTCCTTCTTGCCTCAGCAATCCTCAATCATATCACATAAGCATAAAGTTTTAGGCCTGTCATGAATTATGGAACAAAACTGCAACCTCATTTAACCAGACTGGTTGTTACCTGACTTGAACTGCACTGTTGCAGTTTGGCAGCACGGTCAAAAGGGGGCAGTACGCTTTCACAATACACGCACATGGAAACAAAAACAAATGGAGTCTGAAACCTGTTGATGCCATGAAACTCAGACAAGTCTTTTCTCTCAGCTCTGTCCTGCAGACAAGACCATGGAGTTCAATCGAGACTTCCGTATCCGACACTACGCAGGAGATGTTACGTAAGTGTTATAAAGTCCTTCATACGACAAGTGCAGGTGATGTGAACATGCTGATGTGGAGAACTTAAAATATTACTAGTATTTCACTTCAGCAGCTGAGACAACAGCTTTCTCAAGCAATTGTACAGCGAAAAAAACAAAAACAAAAAAAAACAAATTTCAGCACTCTTTCTGAAACAAGTGTAACTGAATCTAAAACCTTTGTGTATTGTGAAGAACACATACAAGCTACAGTCTCATTGCCACCATGATCTGCCATTCAGTCCTTAAAGGGTTAGTTCACCCAAAAATGAAAATAATGTCTTTTATTACTCACCCTTATGCCGTTTTACACCCGTAAGACCTTTGTTAATCTTCGGAACACAAATTAAGATATTTTTGTTGAAATCTGATGGCTCAGTGAGGCCTGCATAGCCAGCAATGACATTTCCTCTCTCAAGATCCATTAATGTACTAAAAACATATTTAAATCAGTTCATGTGAGTACAGTGGTTGAATATTAATATTATAAAGCGATGAGAATATTTCTGGTGCGCCAAAAAACAAAACAAAATAACGACTTATATAGTGATGGCCGATTTCAAAATACTGCTCCAGGAAGCTTCGGAGCATTTTGAATCAGCGGTTCGGAGCGCCAAAGTCACGTGATTTCAGCAGTTTGGCGGTTTGACACGCGATCCGAATCATGATTCGATACGCTGATTCATAACGCTCCGAAGCTTAGTTCACCCAAAAATGAAAATTCTGAATATGAAAATGAAATGAAAAATGAAAAATATGAATTCTGAAAATGAATAAACTAACCCTTTAAAGACAAAATGAGAATTCACAATTTAACTTTCATAATGTGACAGAAACAAAAATAATATTCAGCTGTAAAAATGTTTATATATAAAGGGGATATATAAAGACAGAAACTGACGTGGAAATGTATGCCATCTGAAGATGTGTAGGACTACAAACTTTTTGGTGCTCATATACAAATTCAACATTGTTTATGCAAATGTAAAGATAAACAGGCAATCACAATGTGCATTAATATAATTAAATGCACAAATGAGCATCATTTTAACTGCTTTGTGATAATTACAGAACTGAAACTAATTTCCTAAAAATAATTATTTGCCTACACACACACACAACACACAAACACACGTTGCACAGAAACTGGGCCATGCCTACCGCAGTTTTCCAAGAGCATGTTTCGATTTCCTTGCCCATTGATGATGAGTGTCATACTTCCTCTGAACCATAAAGGTATTTTTTGAGCATTCTGTAGGTGGAGTTGATGTGCTCTGCACTTTGTACACATTGCACTTGGACATAAGAGGAACTGTGATGACATTTTTTTTTTTTTTTTTTGTGCATACTGATGTTTTATAAATCGTTCATATGAATAGGAGTTTCCTATGTTCACATTTAGGATAAAACATACACGTCTTTATAAATGAGGCCCCAGTTTCCTATTTTGTCCCACAACAGAGATACCCGAATGTTAGTTTTTTGTTTTTTTTGTTTTCTTCCACTTTTTATCCCCCATAAAACATTTTAAATATCAAAGCATTGCATTCGTGATCATGCAAAAAAAAAAAAAAAAAAAATTTTTGGTATTATGATTTCATTTTTCAGGATGTGACCATTTCAGCAAAACCTCTGAGTTGTCATCTTGTAGTTATGTTAATTTCAACATGATATCGCCTGGGACATAAGACCTTCAACATAACAGAACAGAGAGCTAGGACTTTTTTTTCCCTTTAAAAGTGAACAGGGTGAGGTTTGATTTATGTTGACTTTAGGTGTGGATCTGAAGGTGAAGTTCCTTTAAAGGTTGTAGGATGCAATTTTATAAATATACGAAATTGCTGTTTGTGCAGATGCCTGCAGTTTGCTGTACCTCAGCAAAGGCTGTGTCCTCATTTAGAAAATAGCAGACCTTTTGGAAATTGAGGAAAGAGGAGCAGAGAGAAGCTACTGGAGGGCTTAGCTCTGAAAATAGATGACACATTTTTCACTTCGGTTTCCTTTTCATTCCTTAATGAGGATGTGCTCAAATGTAACTGCAGAAGTAACTGATTAAAGCTAAATTGTCTTGAAGTGAAGTTTCATAGTGCATTTCTTCAATTTACTTTCATGTTAAAACTATCCCCAGATCTGTTTCTCGTGAATTTGAGGGGGTGAACCGTGAAAGCCGGTAAGAGAAGCCAAGGAGCGAATTGTAAATTCAGCGTTTCTTTGGCGACTAGTCTGAGATATGAGATGAACTGTGTCGGCAGCCACGTGTCACATGCTTGATAATTGGGTCAAGAGTGCAGAGGACTCAGTCCTTAGTACTGAATGGCACTATTATGACAACCCTGCAGTTAAACCTCCGAGCACGCTCACATTTTTGTGAAAATCACTTTGGATCTGTCTGAGAATGCATTGGCAACACAGATCTCCTAGATGGATGCCTGTCTCTCTCTCTTTCTCTCATGCAGACACACACACTAGGAAGTTCCCTTAGGATGAAGACTGTCAGAACTGGGATGTCAACTCCTCAGTCACACTTACAAAATAAAATCTGTGAGATCCCTTAGGCTCAGCTGTGTCAGTGATGGAGGGAGGTCTCGCTAAATATATACCCTGACCAACCCCTTATCAGACCCCCTCAAACCATGACCTATTTCCCTCAGCTTCTGTCTCTCTCCTCTCCTCCCTGTCTGTCTTTTTATTTATTTCCTTTTTTCCCACTTCTGCTATATCTCTCCTTTTATGTAGTCTCCATTTTGGCTTTGTTCGGAATATTTCTGAAGTACAGTGCAGTTGTAAACTTAAAGGAATAGGCCTAGTTCACCCAAAAACAAAGATTTTGCCATTATTTAATAACCCTCTGCGGAACTCAAAAGAAGATATTTTGAAGAATATTTCAACCTTTTACAGTGAATGGCAGTGGAGTCCAAAACATTATTGGACCACAGTGACTAACTGAATGGACAAAAAATATACTGTACAGAGACTTTTTTGATGATGTTTATGATATTTATCTCTATTATTGCTTATTTAAGAATTTCTTAAACAAAATCGAACAGTTATGACATTAATTAAACATTATGAGATCAAAAAAATTTAAAAAATGAAACATACACAGATGAATTGTTCACAACAAGATCTTGAACATGCATTTTAAAAAATGTTTCTTTTCATTTCATGCCGACATTACTCTTAAATTAGTGTTGAATTATTTTTTAGCATGTGAGCTAATAATTCCATGTACTTACTTCCTCTTTCTCTCCTATGTTTCGTTCCACAAACTCATCTCACCTTTATCATATGATCATTTCACACTTTATAATAAGCAGCATCATACCTCATCACACAGGCGCTGATGCATTTTTTAAGCCGGTATTATTAGCTCAAATTAACTTCCTCTGTAACACTGTGACTTTGAGAATTCTCAGTCTTGACTTGGTTTGTATGTTTTAAGCACAGATTGCTCCCTCAGAAACCATCAGGCTTGCTGTTTTACCCTCACTCTCGCCCTGTTTTCTGGAATTCGCCCGGGCTACTGCAGAAGGGCCATAGGGCAGCATCTGTCCTCCCAGAACTGCTTTTACCCCAGTGATATTGCAATTCCACAGCCATGTGGCCATGCACACATTTGACTGTGTGTGTGAATACATGTGCATGTGTTTGGAAATGTGTAAGCAGCAAATAATAAGCACTTGCATGTATTATGCAGTGTTGTTTCTTAAGTGAATTAACACGTGTCTATGTGCGTGGGTCTAACTGTTGGTGTAGCACATCTGCGTTTGCTAATCCGGTTCACAGAGCTGTATGGACTGAGGACTGCTTTTGTACCTGGCCAGCACACGCAATACTTTCCCTCAAGCATTTCACACCTTACATAACCAACAAATCGCACCAAATAGCTAATTCTTTTGTTTGTTGTTTCTGCTTTCTTGGCACTTTCACGCATATTTAGGATTTTCGGTATGGTATTCTTGGTATTCATGGTCCAAGTTTCTTGGAGTACTATGTGTACTTTTATTCAGCGAGGATACATTAAATTGATCAAAAGTTACAGTAAAGACATTTATAATGTTACACATGATTTCTATTTCATATAAATTGTGTTTGTTTAAACGTTCTATTCATCAAAGAATGTATGATGGTTTCCACAAAAATTTCTTTTCAGAAAAAAGCTCTTTTCAACTTTGATAATGATAAGAAAATTTTCTTCAGCAGCAAATCAGCATATTAGAATGATTTTTGAAGGATCATTTGACACTGAAGACTGGTGTAATGGCTGCTGAAAATCAGTTTTGCCATCGCAGGAAGAAATTACATTTTAATATACACTGCCCGGCCAAAAAAAAAAAAAGTTGCACTTTGGATTTAAAGTTCTTCTAACCCTAACTGATGGAGTGTGTAGCCTTTCATTTCTTAAACAACCATGTAGGAAGACACATCATGGCCATATTCCAGGATGACAATGTCAAGATTCATCAGGTTCAAATTGTGAAAGAATGGTTGGGAGCATGAAGAATCATTTTCACACATGAATTGGCACCTCAGAGTCCAGACCTTAAATTCATTTAAAGTCTTTGGGATGTGCTGGAGTAGACTTTACAGAGTGCTTGACTCTTGTATTATCAATACAAGATCTTAACCAAAAATTGATGCACCTCTTGATGGAAATTTCTTTTGTAAAGTCTACTCTTTTTTTGACCGGGTAGTTTATATTCAAATAGAAAAGAATTTTGATATATTATTTAACAATATTACTGTTTTAATTTATTTTTGACCATAAATGTAGCCTTAATGAGCATAAGACACTTCTTTCAAAAACATTAGAACATCTTACAGACCCCAAACTTTTTAAGGGTAGTGTAGCAAGTTATGCAAATAAGGTTATCATTCAGCATCATGTATACATCAAGTACCATTGTATCAGCATCTGATGCCATTGTACCATGGTACTTAGTACTTCTTTTTAATTGGTCATATAGCTGGTTAGCACATATGACAGGTGGTTAGCATGTGCCCAGTGGTTAGCGCATTGCCATTTAGGTCATTCCGTGTCAACTCAACCACAGGTCCCCGGCTCAAATTTTTGATTTTGTTAATATTTTTTTCTGTAGCAAGACAAACATAAATAGTGATGAAATCCAAAATATTAAATGCCACTATTTTGTAGAGGGGGGTCAAAATGACAATTTTGGTTTTTGATTACTGAAAATGGTTAAAATTAAACAATTTATACATGGAGCTGAATCTAAAAGAATATTAAGATATCTCTAATACTTCTTGAGTTACAGGTATGCAAACTTGAGGCAAAAAAAACACAAAGTGCTTTTTGCTATTTTTGAACGGTAACTGTTGGCATATAATGAAACAATGATTGCCAAAGTCAACAGATTTTACTAATAGATCTATCTCTGTGTAAAAATAAAATAATGATGCTGCCAAGTCATTTTTACACCCCTGTAATTTGGCTCTAAATCTCAGGAGAAAAGTGTAATTTTGATTTTATTTGAGATTGAGAATGCTTCAGTATTTTTGCATTTGGCATAAAAGTGTAATCGCGCCATGTCCTGCTCAACCTTCCCCTCCACACCATTTCCTGTCCTATGTATACTGTCCTGTCTATAATTGCAAAAAAGCCAAACCAGAATGTATGTTATTATCTTTTAATTATCTTATAAGCCTTCTGAAACATTTTGTTCATGCCATGCTGTTAAGATAATGGTCCAAGTTTTGGTTTATCTGCGTGCTGTGTGAGTCATTTGTACCTGGGTGAATTGAGTCAAGTATGAAGGACTGTTTAATGAGTGCTTCAACCACTGAGTCAGTCAATTAAAGTAATTTCCCTTTCTATGTCAAGCCTTGTACTGATTTCTCTTGCACTTTCCTCTCAGGTACTCAGTTGAGGGTTTTCTTGACAAGAACAAGGACCCGCTTTTCCAAGATTTCAAGCGACTGATGTACAACAGGTTTGGGGACTTTCTTTCAATTTAATTCTTTCAATTAACTTTCTTTCAATTAAATAATCAATATACCCAATAATATCAATATTTTTTGTGTGGATCAAAAGAACAATTGTTCATATTATGATTTTTGCAGTCTTCTGAAGCCATATGATAGCTTTATGTGACAAATAGACCAAAATTTAAGTTGAACTAAAAAAAAAACGCTTGTCTTGTAACCAATCACAGTTGTTTGGAATGATATGAGAGTGTATGAGTCCTTTATCACTCATAATGATGGTTTGAACTATTAAAGTAATGCATTAAGACTTTGTGTGTTCAAGGACTTGTTAAAGTAGGCCACTTTTTTTTGTAAATACTTATTTACTGTATATTCCTGTTCTGTTTTGTTCTGATTTCTTTTTCACTAGCATGTTCTTGCTTCTTGTTTCCACTTTATCACAGTGTTTATCACTCTCTTTTCTAAACCTTTTCTTGTAGTTCTGACCCCGTCCTCAAAGAAATGTGGCCTGATGGAAAAATGAGTATTACAGAGGTGACCAAACGACCTCTAACTGCAGCTACGCTCTTCAAAAACTCTATTATTGCTCTAGTGGACAAACTGGCCTGTAAGGTAAGAAATGACTGTAAATGTCATATAATGACCCCGAAAAAAACATTCAGACACTTAAGCCACACTTAAATATGGATAAATGTCATTGCATTAAATCAAATGTCAAACCAGGTGGCATCTGCACACAAATGCTGCTTTTCTCCAAACTAATTTCACTTTCTGAGCCATTACTACAATGACTTTTAAGCAACTAATCTCAGAGTATTTTTAGTGGATGTATTAAGTTCAGAAAGGTGTTTCTTTTTAATAAATGCTTGTTGGTTTGATAATTATTACATAATCCAAAAGAAAAAAGAAAAACCTTTTGGGGTCACTGTATTTAAATTCCACTTAACCCTTTTCATTCATCTTTTTTATCATAATCCATGGCAATTATTTTTTCATGCACATTCTTATCTTAGAATTTAAGTTAATTTATACAAAAATTCTAAGTCAGCTGAGCCCATTGTGATTGTAGTTTTAAAATCTAATCACAAATTGGTGTAGATGGGGCCCATTGTGGTACATTAGGTCTGCAAGAGCGTATGTTTCTGTAGAAATAAGCATGAATTTAATCTAGGCTTAATCTACACAACTACCGTTTAATACTCTTTGCTGTGAAAAGATGAAATAGTGGTCTCCCAGAATAGCTCAGGTAATCTCTTATGTAGACATGTTGAAAAATGCAATCTCTCTAATGGAGACTGTCTGTATTTGATAAAACAGTTAACAGCAAAGGAGCACCTGCTAAATCCTGCTTTAGTTTAGATGGCTCTCCTCTCCTCTCCTCTTTTCTCCTCTCCTCTCACTTTGGGATGACCCAATGCATCCATGAAAGCTTCTGTGTCTGTCAGGCTGCACGTGTGTGCATGTACACGTGTGTTGGTGTGGTAAAGTGGGACTGCATTCGGTGCAGCTTCTGTTTTTTTAGGCCACAATTAAGGACTGGCTGCCCTCCCTCTGGTCCTGTGGGGACACCTGTACCTCATCTGACCGTTCACCCCATCCATCCTGTCTTCACATGCTATTTACATTGTAAAAAAGAATATGTGAGGTTGTTACCTCAAAGAGCTGTTTCTGCCTGATGTGAACCTTAAAATTACTTTTGTGCTTGATTTAGTCATTTACCAAGATAATTTATATGTTATCCCATGAAAGACATTTTAGGTCACATACTCTAATAATCTCTCTGAAACACTCGAAAAACTACATCATAACAGACAATTAGATTCAATTCAGGAAGAGAAAACAGCCTGACAAAGACTGGGTGGATGAATGAATGAATGAATGAATAGATAGAGAGAGAGATGGATGGATGGATGGATGGATGGGCAGACAGACAAATATAGATAGAGATAATGACATGAGGAGGCTGTTATGTGAAAGCTCACTGGGTAGAGAAAGGGAACGATTTTGCTCTCAATTCACATGGAAAACTCACAGTTCTAGGAATTGACGTAATCACTGTAACAGGGTGCAGTCTTGATGAAGTGAGATTTATGCTTCTAGGAAAGGTCAGGGAGAAAAGGTCCCTTTGATTCATTCTTGTCTCTTCATACAGCAAATTGTGGTGCTTTACATAATGATACTTTCTATTATTGCTGCAGTTGGCTTTCTGTTATTATTAGTACAGCCATCAACTACAGACATCAAACCATAATCATAAGCTTTCAGATTGCCTTCATTGGTCACTAAGCTAACTTATTAGCCAGCGGCAGTTCAGTAGCGTACACAAGACTTTTGGTAAATGCTTTAATTGATCAATTTCTGCAAAAGAAATAAAATGAAATTGTTCTTACAGGAGCCCTACTATGTGCGCTGTATAAAGCCAAATGAGGTGAAGTCCCCCTTAATGTTTGATGACGGACGCTGCGAGCACCAAGTGGCGTACCTGGGACTTTTGGAGAATGTCCGTGTGCGCCGAGCTGGGTTTGCCTACAGACAGCCTTATGCACGCTTTCTGCAGAGGTGAGAAGTCACATGTACTACTTTTCTATGAACTTAAATTTACTCAATGTTTTTGATTCCAAGGTCCCCCATTGTCCAAGACAATATTCAAAGGCCCCCATGTAGGATAAGATATTTTTGGTACTCCTGCTTTAATGACAAATCTGCTTGTTTTCAAACTTTTATTTTACAGAGTGGTAATAAAATTAAATAGAATAAGTGATATAATAATAAAATTCTAAAATCAGAAGTTTTAAGAACTGAATTTTCAGTTTGTGTGGGATTTTTTTACTCACAAATAAAAAATTCTCAGCAATTTATACCAGGGTAATTATAATTAAAGGTGGACTCAGTATTATTTCAAATACACTGTTTGGAAGTTAGTCGGGCCGATACCAACAACAAATGTGTAACCAATCAGCATTAGGGGGCGTATGGCGGTTGAGGAGAGAGAACGAGCAAGAGGGAGATTTGAAAATAAGAAAAAAAAAAAAAAAACTGCAGAACGAGAGATGGGACACAATAGAGTACTTCAGAGATGACGTGTTTTTGTAGGCCAACCCAGAAGTTAGCGGCGCACGGGTTCCCTCGTTCGAAAGCCTGTGCATTTTTCCCATAGACTTTTGGAAAATTGCAAAAAATAAGCTCTGTGTTTAATAAAGGGTTATGACACTTACACGTTTTGTCTATCAAGATAATCTTTACAAGTTAACACAACATTTATACATTTTGAAGCCTAAATAAAGTCGTCAGATATAAAAAGCTAACAGAAGGCTATAAACGGACTACAGCACACTATGGTCGCGGATCAACGTCACCACAAGCTTCCTCAAACTTTATTTAAAAAACAACTTTATTTAAAAACATGCTCGCTGATTATGATCTGCGCTGTGTATGAATACTTATCCACTTTTTTATGAAAAAATGCTGTCCAAATGTCCTGTTTGTCATGATGACGTCCAAAGTCCCCGCCAAAGGAAGTAGTCCCTTTTAGCAATTTGTTAGCAGCCGCCGTTTTTAAGACACAATAAAGGTTTTTAAAAAATCACAAGCGGGTTATAACTGGTGTGTTTTATGTCATAGATCAAAACGTGAAAATATTTAGAGGCTTTGTTAACTACAGACCTTATTTCAGGTGATTTAGCAAAAACCGATTCAAAAAACCCATTGACTTTGGGGAGATGGAACCGGATGTCCTAAAATGCTAACTCGCTTCCGGGTTTTGCATACAAAAACACATCATCTCTGAGGTACTCTATACAAAAGAGCTCAAAAGAATATCACTGCAATGAAGGTTTATGACTGGGCAAGCGCTTTAGGACCCACGTTTATATTAGAAAAGCTTTCCAGCGCTGGAGAGAGCTAAGCAGGAAGGCCTGAAAACAGATGCGGAGGCTGCTTTGATTCCTTCTCATGTAGGTAACGCTGGGTTTTGATTGTCTGGAGCTGCTGTTCCGTTGGCGATTAACAACAAACTCTTGTTTGTATTTACTCTTGTGTACTGTACGTTAATTTTTTGTGCTTCCTTGTCGTTCGTTCATCAACTGTGCTTTAATTTTTTGTGAAGCATTTTGTTGCGCGTCAGCTGTGATAAATCCGTAATGCGAGTGGATTTATCATTACGGCCAGATAGTGAGAGTTTTGCTGTTAAACTACTGCACACTGACGACCGCTAGAGAATGCAGTGTTTAGCGTCATTGTTAATGCACTCGCCTCGCATGCCAGCGGCGATCAGTCCGGGATTCGAGACCGACTCGGAGCAGGGTGGTTAATATTGGGAGTGTGAGTTTTGGAGGCGGAGGAATGAAGAGAGGGGTGGGTTTGTTTGGGTTGATTTCAAATATCAACAGTGTTCAACAACGAATTTGAGAAATCGCATACAGCACCTTTAACTAAAACTAAAACCATTAAAAAAAACATTTTCATTTCTTGTAATAAAATACTTAAGGAGGATAAATATATGACAAATTCATCTTTATGCTCAGGTACAAGATGACTTGTGAATACACGTGGCCCAATCACCTGATGAGCACTGATCAGGAGGCTGTGGAGGCCATTGTGAACCAACACGGCTTTGAGGATGATGTAGCATATGGCCACACCAAGCTATTCGTGAGAACGCCTCGCACGCTCTTCACACTGGAGCAAGAGAGAGCTGCACTCATCCCCATATTAGTGCTGTTCTTACAAAAGGTGACAGGCACTCTCTTTTCACTTTTCTCTCTCTATCTGTCAATTTCCTAGGGCACTTTAGGTCTCTGTCTATCAGTGATTGTTTATTGTTGTTCCTGAGACTGTACCTCTTCTGCTTCCTGTCTTTCTCCTCTTTCATTTCTTTGTTTTCTTTTGTAGCTGTCTCACTTAATCATTCTTGACTTCCTCACTTTTTCATGCGTGTTCAGAGGTGACAAGAAAGTGTTGTGGGATCATAACACCTAGACTGTAGATCCCTCTGCAACTCCACTTCAGTCTGTCTTTATAACCTGTTTTGAACTTGCAGAGCATAAGTCTATATTTACATTCTCGTCTACGTTTTATTGTTTATAGGAATTTATTCTAATTTTTCAAAGCTGATGTAAATAAAAATATAACTGTATGTATGTAAAGCAATGTTTATCTAAACATTCCAACCAATATGTTGTATATGTATGCAATATTTATATTGTTTTAAACATGCTTTGAATGATTAGAATGGGCTTGTTATTTCTAGGTTTTCCCACTCATTCATCCAATGTGTAGGCTGTATGTGGCCCTGATAACCGTAATTATGATAATGTTTGTGATTGGTGGATTATTCTTGTTGCATTCAATTATTTATCTGCAGTGCAAGTTGCCCTGATTTAACTTCTGTCCCACTTAATGCTGCCTGACTTAAACTAGAGGACAACTTAGTCAAAACTCAGTAGGGAAACTCAGTAGCTGCCATGTTTCTGTCCACCTGACCCTCTGTCACTTACTTGCTCGCTCACTAAATCATTCGATCATTCACTCATTGTACTCACTCATTCATTCTAGTGCCTATGTAGAGTGAGGTAATTACCTGAATGAAGAAATGAATGAATAAGCAGATATTTTTTGTGTTTGGTGTCATCAGAGGGTTTCCCTCACATTCAACCTGTATTTGTGTCTTTCTGCAGGTATGGAGAGGTGCATTAGCACGTATGCGTTGTAGGAAAATACGGGCGATCTATACCATAATGGCACATTATAAATGCTATAAGGTGAAGGCTCACTTCTGGGAAGTGGATAGACGTTTCACCAACGTTCGAAACATGGCCGACTATGGGAAGAGTGTAGAGTGGCCGACACCACCTGCGGCCCTGGTGCAGTTTCACAGAATCACACAACACCTCTACCGCCGGTATTTCCATTACTTATATCTTCATGATGTTTTCATGTCTTTTTCTTTATTGTTTGGCCTTCCTCTCATGCTTTCACTGCCTCTCTCTTAGATGGTGGGCAAGGCAGCTGATCAAAAACATCCCCCCGTCTGACATGGCAGAGGTGAGGGCTAAAGTAGCTGCTCTGTCAGCCCTGAGTGGGGAGAGAGTGGACTGGGGCTACAGCCGTGCCTGGGAGAGAGACTACTTGGCCAATGTGAGTTTTTCATTAGGTTACTTATTTAGAACCTTCACTTTGCATAGTATTCAGAATTTTTACATTGATTAAGCTTATTAAAGTTTTCATTTTAATTAAGCCTTAAGCCCTGTGATATATCACTTGACTCCAGGAGTCTTTGTTGTTCTTAAAGGAATAGTTCACCCTCAAATGTAAATTATTTATTTACCCTCATATCAAACCTGTATGACTTTCTTCCTTTTGTGAAACACAAAAGATGCATAGAAGCATGTTCACGTCACTCTTTTCCATATAACAAGAGTGAACTGAAAAAATTAGGAAAAGAACAATACAGATTCCATAAAATTGTCTCATCTGTGCTACATTCTAAATCTTCTGAAGACTTATGATAGCTTTCTGTGAGAACCTGACTGTGAGAATCTTCAAATTTCATTCATGTTTATGTATATTGAAACATGAAGAAACTCTGTTTGCTCCCTTTGAACGAAACATGGTAATTCATGTACTTTGCCAATTTATTTTTGCGGAAATACTGTTACTTTTTCCGTTCACAAATCTTTTTTTTTAAAAAAACACTTTGTGGCCATGAAATAAGAATTTGCTCCCAAGACTTATTAATTTGTGGCTCCATTTTATTACTTCGTTCCCATGTTTTAGTTAAATCATGGCCATGTTGTACTAATTAGTTCCCTCGTTTTAAAGGGATAGTTCACCAAAAAATTAAAATTCTGTCATCATTTACTCACCCTCAAGTTGTTCCAAACCTGTATGAATTTCTTTCTTCTGCTGAACACAAAATAAAATATTTTGAAGAATGTCGGTAGCCAAACATTTGATTGGCCCCATTGACTTCCATAGTATTTTTTTTTTTTCCATATTATGGAAATAAATGGGTTCCATCAACTGTTTGGTTACCCATATTCTTCGTACTCATAGTCTCTTTTTGTTGTGTGTAAACAAACGGTGACACCATGCACATGACTGTTAATGACACAAAAAAGCAGGTCAACAGATTTTGCTTGTCAGTGGGACAATCAAACTTTAGCCTATAGTGACCCTCAAAGACCACCTGTGTGTTTGTCTCCAGCCTCATGCTTTTAAATTACTGTCCATTATACAGATCAATCTGTTAGACTGATGCAGTTTTTATATGCGTTTTTAGCACATGGTCTGATGGTGTTAAATTTAGCTGTTGTTTTTGGGTGAGAGACATCTCCTGTTATAGCTGCAGAGGTAACAGCCATCCACGAGACCATCTTCATGCCTTGATTTCATGTCTGAAAAAGCCAGCTTCAGATACTAGTTCTTGCATGCTGATAATGCTGGTCTAACTGCTTCACCAACCAAACCTGGGTGCATTTCTCATACAACAACGAAACTGCTTAACCACCGAAGTACAATGCATCATTGTAGAAACTGACTAGCTAGTCACGACTGTTTCCCGAATCGTAGTAACTTGGTTGCACCTCCATTGTTTGAACCACATTGGTTCAACAATATAGGACTGTGGTTAATGATGTCACATGCAGGTAGTGGAGTATTAACTTCTGTTAATTTATTGATCCAAGATCACAATTAATTTCATATTTATTATAGTAAATTTACACACAAAAAAAGAAAGCCGTCTGTGTTTTAATAATTGATACATGCCGTGTTTGGCGTACAATTTACTGTATACATGCGGTTCAGTCAGTCAGCTGCTTTCTCCACAACTTAATTTCTCTGGCATGTGGCTGTAATGATCTGAGGAATACTTCACTGTTTTTTTCCCCCTGTCATTTTAATTTAGCTGATGTTTGGGTTCCTTGCGCACTCCTGGGTTTTGGGAATTGGCAAATCGTTGAACTATGTTGCTAACGTCAGATCTTGAGACCATAGTTGGCTACTTTTGGGTCGGTGCTTTCGGGCAAACACACCCCAGGTCAACTAGCATGATCTTTCTGGTAAATATGGTTTACTAAAAAGGTCTTGCCAGTTAAATAGATAGTTCATCCATGTCGTTCCAAAGATATTTTGAATGTTGTACTTTTTGAGTGTTTTAGCAACTAAACTTTCTTCAAGATCTTACCTAAGACACCTGTCATACTCTGTTTACTTACTTGATATTTTTTTAGTAACACTATACTACAGTTGTCACGGTATCCAAAATTTCAGTAGTCTGTACCAATACCAGTAAAATTTTACAGTTCTGTTGAATTAAAGGGTTAGTTCACCCAAAAATGAAAATTCTGTCATTTATTACTTACGCTCATGCCGTTCCAGACCCGTAAGACCTTCGTTAATCTTCCGAACGCAAATTGAGAAATTTTTGTAAAACGGCACGAGGGTGAGTAATTAATGACAGAATTTTCATTTTTGGGTGAACTAACCCTTTAAGTACTTTAAAAATATGTCCTGTTTTGACTCAGCTATCACTGACTGGTTATCACTGTCAATCTTCGCAGTTTCTGATTTGATTGTGCATTTAAATACGGTTGTCAATCCAGAAACACTTTGCAGTGTACTTAGTAGCATAAAAAATGTCTCAGTTACGTATGTAACCCTCGTTCCCTGAAGGAGGGAACGGAGACGTTTCGTCGGACCGACGAATTGGGATCTCAATTCGTTGGTCCGACGAGACATCGAGAGTGACTGACTGAAAGGGAACTAAACTTGTGTTCAGAGTGTGAAGGGGTAATAAACAGAAAGCAAGAGAAGAGCCCTCCCTTTATAATCCCTAAGGCTGTCAATCTCTAAAGCACAAGCTCACTGAATTCTGCACTAACAATTATGAACTAACAATGAATAATACTTCTACAGCATTTATTAATCCTAGTTAATATTAATATCAGCATTTATTAATACATTTTTAAGATAATGTTTACAACTTTAGGTAATGCACTGAACTAAAATGAACATGAATATTTTGATTTACTAACATTGACAAAGGTTAATAAATGCTGTAAAAATATATTGTTCATTGTTAGTTCTTAGTTAATGCATTAACTAATATTAACAAATGAGACCTTATTGTAAACCTTTTTTTTTTTTTTTTTCTCCAAATCCGTTGATTTTTTTTTTTTTTTTTTTTTTTTTTTTGCTCAAGGACAAGCAAAAAATCTCTCTTGAATGAAAGTCAAGAGCCTTAGGGATTCAAACTAATTCTCACTCCAGTAGTGTGAAATGAAGAGTGAGACCTTGTGCATGTGTCATATACAATATTTTAAAGAGTGTATTATTTTCTTTATAAGAATTCTTAGAATTTTTCCTCAGCAGCATGAGATTCATTGTGATTTCTGTATTTCATAACACATGTTTTTAAAGCTCAGAAGATGCATGCTGAATGCGCGCTCCTGTCGTTACTGGCTATGACAGATGAGCTTTCAAAGACCTTTGAAGTTTTCAGATCATCTGAATGAGTCAAAAGCTTATTCATGATGCACAGTTGAGAATCTGTTGTTGCAGATAAGGTGTCACGTCTGTTTGACGCATTAGTCGAGTGGGCTGGTGACGATGACAGTGTTTTTAAATCCGTCATGGACTAATTTGAATTTCCATCAAGGAAATCATGGAAGCATAAGTGTGGATGTTGTTTGTGTTGCTTGTGTGACTAAGCTTCTCAGAATTTTGTGTCATAAATCCAGTAATGTGTCTCTCCATTACAGGCAAAGGACTCTCCTTTGACAAGCACCAACTTTGTGCGTATCACTAAAGAGCTGAAGAACAAAGACCAGTACGCCCAGGTCCTCTTTTCAAGCTCTGTCAGAATGGTAGGCTTTTTAAATTTCAATTTCACTGTTATCAAATGACAAAAATTGTGCATTTGTATTGCCAAAGCATTTGCAGAGAATAGTGTGTAAAATAATGTGTTTTGATCATGTAAAATAACAACAGTGCAAAAGAAGTAGGCCTAAACAAGCAATATTAACTAATAAAATAAAATAAAATAAAAGAGTGAAAAAACAATATTAAAAATAAAATAACAAGTGCAAATGGAAAAAAAACAGCTAAATTAAGAAAGAATGCTAAATAACAATAGTGCAAAAGGATTAAACAATGATATTAAGAATTACTGTGGTGGAAATCAATTTTTTAATGTTGTTTATATGTCTAGGTGGTGTTTTTAAAATGCTTTAAGACAAACCATGTGCAATTTCATAAGTCAACACCATTGCTGAGTATTTTTTTTTTAAACGATTAATCGTTCAAAAAAAAAAAAAACTGCAGTGATCTAAAGACTGTTTCAAAAAAGTGGTTTGAAATCACCAGTGTTTCCGACGTCCAATCACGTCAACGTGCCGGCGGGCTTTAGCATATCATTAACAGCGAACTAGCAGGGGAGTTTCGAGAGAAGTTATTCTGGTATATTTTTCTGTTGATATGAAAAATCATATAGATTTAGCAATATGGCAGGTGTATGATGTATATTACGATGTTATGATGAACTATATGCCTTTCTCCACTGACGTTCTGAGTTTGTGTAACATTAGCGACACATTATTAGCATCTGTTTGATAATGTAGTGAAGCAGAAGGCTAATCATATTATTTACCGTTATGTGTCCGACGTTGTAAAAAGTGATACAATTGTGCAGCGTTTACCTAAGTAAGTTGACCGAGTGGATCTCTGAGCTCGTGTGAGTGAGTGGAGGCGGGGCTAATTAGCATATTCATAGATCTGCGTATACTAAATGAAGCAAGGGTGTAGAGTTACATTCAAGCTATTTTAAAACATAAAGTTTTTTTTTTTTTTTTCACAGGATAACATGTTTATATATATATCAAAGTGATCAAACATGAGTTTTAAGGGATAAAATTATTGACTACAGGGGGACTTTAAAGTAATATAACCTAAAATAATCAGAGTAAACAAGCAATATTAACAAATAAAATAAAAATAGTGTGAATGGAGCAATCAAACAATATTAGCAAATAAAATAATAGTGTGACTAGAGTAAACAAGCAATATTAGCAAATAAGATAAAAAAATAAATAAATGGAGTAAACAAACAATATTTTAAAAAAATAAAATAAAATTACAACAGGGCAGTATTATCAAATAAAATAAAGTGCTAATGGGGTAAACAAGATATATTAGCAAATCAAGTAAAATAACAACGGAATACAAGCAATGCAATAACAATTGTGCAAAAGGAGTAAAAAACTAAACTAAAAAAGTAAAATAAGAGTGTGAATGGAGTAAATAAGTACTATTAACAAAGAAAAACAATAATACAAATGAGAAGTAACTAAAGAAGTAAGTTATTAAACAAGTTATTATATAGGGTAAACATGGCAAAAATGTATTATTTTTCTCTCTATCTCTCTGTCATTCTTTCTCCCACACACACTCCCTCTTTCACCAAACTCCAAAGTCACCAAGTCTCATTTTCTCACACATGAGCTTCTTTGACCATAGCCAATGTAGAGATCACAAGCACAGCAGAGTTCTCGATGTTTGACTGCCTTGAGCAAAGACTGTAAAATACACTCTATCATAGCACTGCAGCCATGGATCTTGCTACCATTGGTCCAGTTTATCTTTCCTTCCCAGCGAGACTCAACCACACCACCAACCCAGTTTCACAGGCTATTTTTAAAGGCAGGAACATACAGTACAATAGTAGAGCAATACATAAACCTACCAACAATGCTGATGCAAAGGTTGCACATGAATTTCAGTAAGCCCTGAATATTGTTATTTATTATCGTGGTCTAGCTCAGACAGAGGCAGATAGTTTACCTCATTTCTGCTTTTTCTCTCTCCTGATCTCTCTTTTCTTCAGCTCAACTGGTTCAACAACACAAAGGACAGAGCTCTACTCATCACTGACAAGCATATTTACAGACTGGAGCCCAAAAAACACTTTAAAGTGCAAAAACGAATATCTCTTGATTCAGTAAGTATTTCACACACATGGTCACCCACACTTTTACATGCATGCTGAAATGAGGAAAGTGTAACAGCAGAGACTGAAATGAAGCCCCCAAAAGAAAGAAGACACGTCTTGGTATCTGTAATTGTCTGGGTTCGTTTGTTTTTTTATGCAACCGTGCAATGTGGGTCAATGCATCTGTCTGCTGCAGTCATGCTTTCTCTTTGGTTTTTTTGACTTGCCGTCTGTAGCTTGTCTTTAGATTATGGATTTTTGTTTACAATTAAGACTGGTCTCTTTTGTGCTTTTGACAGCACTAATACTTCATATGACTGGCCATGATGTCAGATGGCTTAACAGGGTCATTTGCAAACTTCTGGCTGTGTCTGAGTGAATTCAGTGACCAGAACAGTCTGTGTGTGTGAGGTGTCTGACCTACATTCTGTCTACGTTCTCAGATGCGATACAGTGAGAGAGGGATTTGGTCACACACTGCAGCAATGCAGACTGAGCTCCCCTTCACAATTGCATAGATTCAGACACACACACATTAAACCTGCAATTTTATCCATATCTGTATGTTTTACACGTCTCTAGCGGAAGCAGGGCCAGACGTCTCAGGGAGAGAGAAAGAGATAGAGAGAAGCGATTGGGTGGTTCAGCAAGAGCTGCAGAACAAACTGCAGTATAATAATGAATCATGCCAATTATGCACACATACTCTTTAACACATAATTTTCATGTCACAGCTGTTATTGTGATATTTACAGATTTGAATATCACAGATACCAGAATAACACCAGAAAACAATATATACGGTACTGTGCAAAAGTCTTAGGCATGTTAGTATTTTCAGTTAACAATAATAACTCTGATACTACCATGATGTATAAATGCTTTAATAAGTAATTCAATTTAAATTAAATCTAAATAATGAGACTGTGGAGGAGAGTGTGCTTAATTGTCATAAAAAAATAATGTCACGATTCAAAAGAAACCTTTGCGTTCCTAAAATAGTTTTGTTAAACAAAATATATTTCTTTCTTTTGATTTTGGACTGCAATATGATGGACATGACAGGCTTTGTGAGATTTACTCTATTATAATCTCACAGCCTTGCCGGCAGCCGTGCACCTAATGGGTCACCATCCAAATGCATATTATGAACTTTCCCAACCCTCTCCGGTCAGGCCAGACCACACTGGATGGGTTCAGGCAGTCCCAGACAAGGATATTGTTTTGTGACAGCCCAGTACATTGTGGTTTTAATCTCATTTCACCGTAGACTGACGCACAAGGACTCTGTGCGGCACAGGGGCTGATTGTGGCAGTTGATATTCTAGAGCAGCAGACACAGACAGGGCAACCTTATGGCCTGTTCACACTTATAGTAATAACTATATCGATAACTATATTAGCATCTACACCAATGAACAATAATTATCTGTTTTTTATAAGCCTGTCATCTGTCACTTCAGAAAATTATCCCATGATTTACTCACCCTCAAGCCATCCTATGTGTATATGACTATCTTCTTTCAGACGAACAAAATCGGAGATATATTTAAATATATCCTTAGTCCTCCAAGGTTTATAATGGTTGTGAAGACAAAAATAATGCATCCATCCATAAAAAATAAAAAAAAGTAATCCATATGACTCCAGGGGATTAATAAAGGCCTTCTGAAGGGAAGTGATGCGTTTTTGTAAGAAAAATATCCATATTTAAAAGTTTATAATATCAAATAACTAGCTTCCTGTGGACTACCGTACGCAGAATGCGCAAGTCGATTTACGGCGGAAGAGTATCGTTTGACCCGACGCACAACGTAATGACGAACGTGAAGGCGCAGAGGATAGAGCAAAACAAATCGCCAGTCACGGATTATAAGTCTAAAATGATCATTTTTAAAGAGAACTGTCGGAGGATTTTAATATAAGAGAAGAGGAGCTTGAGTTTGTTGCACAGACCTATTTGTTTGAACCGCGAGAGGCATCTAAGCTTACGATACTCCAACATCCTGTGTCATACATCGCGTCAGAGCATTACTCATTCGCAAGTCGACTTGCGCATTCTGCGTACGGTAGACCACCGTTATTTGAATTTATAAAGTTGTAAATATGGATATTTTTCTTACAAAAACGCATTGCTTAGCTTCAGAAGGCCTTTATTAATCCCCTGGAGTTGCATGGATTACTTTTTTTTTTTTTTTTTTTTTTTTGGATGGATGCATTATTTTTGTACTCAAAACACGGCCCCCCATTCACAACCATTATAAACATTGGAGGACTAAGGATATTTTTAAATATATCTCTGATTGTGTTCGTCTGAAATAAAGATAGTTATATACACCTAGGATGGCTTGAGGGTGAGTAAATCATTGGATAATTTTCATTTTTGGGTGAACTATCCCTTTAAAAAGAATTCACATAGAATAAGAATGAAAATAGTGATGTAGTCAAAGTTATAGTTATTGTTAGAGTTATCATTTTGAATGAGCCTTTACTCATGTAATGGTGTGTTTTTTTATGAATTTGTCCAAATATTCAGTCATTTTTCAGATATATATAAAATGTAATCTGTTATATTCTTGATTCCACAACATTTCTTACTGTTTGAAATTACTTTAGAAATGCTATTCAGGTCTTTGTGTACTGTGTGTGTGTGTGTGTGTGTGTGTGTGTGTGTGTGCGTGCGTGTGTGCGTGTCTGTTTGATTGGAACACAGTGCAGTGTTTCCTTGCCCACCCTCATTTTTCACAATCTCAGACAGCAAGGTCAGATGCATGTACGGCAGGGCACAAAGTGATTTAACCTGTGTGTCTGTGTGTGCGCGCACATGTTTGTGTGTTATAGTGTGTGTCCATCCGAGTGGCAGTAAAGAGGCTTAACGCTGCCTAATCACTCTCTTCCTTTCAGGCACAGCGGTGACGCACCTACTGCTCTTCATAACCGTTCACGTTCATGCACACTAAGAAACACATACTTGCCTTTAATGAACCCTATGCACTCAAAGACCCCTTTAAATGTGTTTGGGTGGGAAATATTGAAGGGCTTTTTAAATAGCCAGTAGGCTTTTGTTAATTTACAGCCTCACAAAAAATACAATAATAATAATAATAATAATAATAAAGGCTGTGTTCAGAAAAGCATATTATTGTTGCAGTATAGTACATATACTTGTACTGTGCACTATACTATTGTATATATAGTATGGTGCACAATATGCAAATTTTCAAAATTTTTGTAGCCCACAATGCAGTATGCTCAAATTGATGTTATTTCCAGTTTGACTCAATGAGATATATTTGCTATTATTTTTACGTCTCTTTCTTGACTTTTTTATTTGATCAGACTGACAAGTGTCAAGACATTTTTACATAAAATTGGATTAAAAATAAAAATAATTATTTTATTTCCAAGAAAATAACTAGACAACACCTACTGAATTAAATAAATAGGTATTGTGGAATAAACTATGTGAAAAAAAAAATGTTTAAGTTATAGTACTAAAATTACTAATTTTATTACTTATTAATAAAATTAATAATTAAACAAACCTGAAATAAAAATAAAGCTATATAGTAAAAATGATAAAAGCACAACAAAATTTCTAAAACTTGAAATACTAAAATGAAAATTAAAGTAAAATGAAAACGGAAAATATAAAAATGAAAGCTCATTCAGAATATTCATAAATACTATAATAGTATATAAATCGTACTAAAATGACATAAACATATTAGCCAATAATCATATGAGCTGCTGGTGGTATACTGTGAAAGACATCCTCTTTTGTAGGGAGCATTTGATTGGACAAAAATGTGTGCATTAAAGTCACCAATATTTTTTTTTTTCCAGAAGAAACTGCATATTTTAAATGTATATCTGATACATTTAGGGCATGATTTCATTGTTTTTAAAGCATACATACACAAATACACACATATTAAAGAACATAAATGCACATGGGCATTCATGCTCACGAACATGCGAACAGCATCCCCAGGACCGTTTCTATTCTCAGAGTCAAGCATACCACCCAGGCACACACACAGTTTTCTGACGCACAACTTCAATTGGTCACACTTTTTGAGTAATTGCAACAATCAAGTCATTCATTCACGATTATTCCAGCATATTACTCATTCTCAAGGTTACTGAGTCAATCATGTGCTGAAGCGCAGGAAGTGATTGTGTTTTGAATGAGCTTTTTACTTGGGGATTGCAAAGGCAAAGGTTGACTGAATGCCAGTTGTTGGTGGACAAATGGATCTGTTGGACTCAGGAAAGATGGATTTATTGGACACAAATGCTTTGACTTCATTGTGCACCAACACATGCTATGCAACGTGTTAACATGTTTTCATGTGTTTGTATTGCTATTTTACACTCTCTTCAAACCCACAGGTGGTTGGTTTAAGCGTAACAAGTGGCAGTGACCAGATGGTGGCGCTACATACTGCCTCTCAGGATGACGTTCTAGTGTACTTGCAGAGGGGTCAACTGAACCCAAATCAAGACCGCGTAGGGGAATTGGTGGGCGCCCTTACAGACCACTTTACACGGTAAGAGTCCATGCCAATAATCTCCACCTTGCACATTTTGCAATTGATGTGCAAGTCTTTCTGCTACTAATGCGACCATCACTATTACTATTGCCTTTTCTTAGTGTTCAGGATTTAAACAGCCCTTAGAATTATGGCCAAATCACATGATGCTAAATTTTTGTCCAAATCTCTAAATTTACTGTATTTAAAACTACATTAACAATGCATTTCGTACAGTTTATTGAATATACAATTTCTATGATGAACATATTTTTAATTTCTGAATTAAAATTATTATTATTTATTTATTTATTTATTTATTTATTTATTTATTTTGGAGGACATAAAGTCAAAAATGGTGGTGATAAAACTCTCCGTTTTCATAATAAAGAAAAGGTATCAAAAGAATTACATTTTTTTTTTTTAAAGAAACTTTATAAAGTAGTATAATTTATGTTATTTGTTGTTGTTGTTTTTATCTCGATTTGTTTATTGTAATTGTAATGGTATAAAAAATGATTAAGGTATGCATACCGGTACACACATTCAAGCTGTAAAAACTATATTTTACTTGATGGTTAAACCACATGACATTTTTAGACATCTGCATTCAAAATTTGCTGAAAATGGCATAAAAGTGTTTCAAAACCATAGAAAATCAACACGATTACAAAGAGTAAATTACAAAGAGAAATTGGCACATATGTTTTCTATTTGGTTCATCTCACCATTTGTGCTAAAGGCGAGACACTACAGGTGAATAGGGATTTTTTTTAAATTAGAAGATATCACTGTGAAACTTCTCCAGTTTATTACTGGCATAAACATGAGAAAAAAATGTATTACAAGTTTTGTGTAAATTTATGTTTTAATATGCAAATGAGGCCTTATATACTTAAATATATGCTCATTTGCATACATTTCCAAAAACAAAATCTGGAAATTGGAAAGGTCTAGGTTTAAAATTCTTGGTTCTATTTGTTGACATATTAGATGAAAGGGCTTTTACAGAGGGGATTCTGGATATCTTATTTTGTGCTTTAGTAAATTAGAGAATACTGACAATAGCCTTAAAAAATCTATTTTCGCCATGTTTTTTTGAGTAAAAGGACCTATAACTCAGGATAGGAATGATATATCAACAAATCCCTCTGTAAAAGCCTTCAGAATATAGATAGGAATAAAACTGTAAAGTTTGGTGTATATAAGTTCTGCTGAAGTGGAGATTTCTGACTCAGAGCAGGAGAAAAAACTCATTTTGAGAAAACGGCCTTTAAAGATATTTACTGCAATTGAAATCTGTAGACGCAAATAGATAAAGTGCTATAAGATATACACTTAAAAATGTATTTTGGATGTTTTCTTTCCACCGGTCTGAAAAAACACTTTATGAAAAGCCAAAAAGTGCAAAATCTCAAAATTGACAGGTGCCTGAAAAAACAGTGTTTTTGCCTGTAGTGTCTCCCCTAAAGGGATGAATCATACCTCATATTGTTTGGTTTGTTGCTATTACAAGTATAAGTTATCAGACCTAAACTTTTTGCCTGCTGGACAATAAAAAATGTCATTTAGATTAAAGGGATAGTTCACCCAAAAATGAAAATTCTGTCATCATTTACTCCCCCTCAAGTTGTTCCAAAGCTGTATACATTGTATATGAATGTTTGTAACCAAGCAGATCTCGCCTCCTATTGACTACCATAGTATTTTTTTTTTCCTACTATGGTAGTCAATGGGGGGGCGAGATCTGCTTGGTTGCAAACATTCTTCCAAATATCTTCCTTCATGTTCATCAGAACAAAGAAATTTATACAGGTTTGGAACAACTTGAGGGGGAGTAAATGATGACAGAATTTTCATTTTCGCTTTTGCTTTCATTTTGTTCTATGCATCAAAAAAAATCCTGAAAATATTTCAATCATGACAACTCTTGGAGTGAATTATTTAACCAGCGTTTATTGACATGGATTCTGGCGGACGAGATCTGCTATGCTGCTGCTGAGCAAATACAAGAATTTGTTCAGCTTAGTTAAAATAACATACAAAAAGGACATGCTGCTGCAAGAATGTATTAAAATCCTTGTAGCAAATCTCTACAGGTGGTGCTGGGGAGGAGGAGGGTAAACAGAAATGTTCATAATCACTCAGCAGGGCAATCACAGGCTAGGGTACAAAATATATGGTTACGTGGATTAGGAAGTATGTCTGTTTGGCTAATGCCACGGGCCACGGCGTTAGAGGAACCAATCAGCACTTGGATAGAATTTCGTGACTGAACTATGTATTCCACAAAAATATGAAGCAGCATAATAATAAGAAATGTTTATTGAGCAGCAGTTATTATATCAGAATTATATCTGAAGGATCATGATGCTGAAGACTGGAGTAATGGCTGACTTTGCAAGAATAAATTGCATTTTAATATATTGAAATAGAAAACAGTTATTCTAAGTTGTAATACAATTTCAAAATATTATTGATTTTTAATGTACTTTTGATCAAATAAATGCAGCTTTGGTGACTTCTGTCAAAAACCTCAAAAAATCTTAATGACCCCAAACTTTTGAACAGTAGTGTACATTTACAATTATTTACTTCATGAGTTGATTTTCAAGTTGCCCACTTCTTCTATCTTAACATTTTTGGTATATAGTAGCGTGGAAGATAGGTTTGTAAACGCATACACACATATGCATCCATGTTGTGAGATGCTGGTTCATGCAATGGCATTTTCAGGTTTGTCACATAACCTGCCCCAAAGGAGGCAATATTAGGGCATGGAGCAGACATCAGCCTGGTTGTGTATACAGTGTGTCTGTGTGTGTGTGTGTGTTCTTGTTGTAAACATGGTTTAAGAGGACACAAATGTGTATAATGACAGGTATTACAACATAAACATGGTTTATGAAGACACTTCCTGCGTCCCCGTAAACCAAATGGCTTAAAAAAACATTTTTTTTTTTTTTTTTAATTAAAAAAATGCAGACAGTTTTCTGTGATGGGTAGGTTTAGGGGTAGGGGTAGTGTAGGGGGATAGAATATACAGTTTGTACAGTATAAAAACCATTACACCTATGGAGAGTCCCCGTAAACCACATATAAAAGTGTGTGTGTGTGTGTGGCAGGTGTGTGTAAGTCAGTGGGTGTCTGCAGTCACTGCTCCTGCACGTCTGCTTTAAACCCATTGTGCTGCCATCTGCGAGTCAATGCATGGGGTCATGCCCCCTTTACGACATCATCAAAAGGAGACGTCAGAGGGGCCTGTGGAAGTGTGGAGGAAGGCAAATCGCGTGTGAGCATGTGTGCGTGGGGGTGGGCGGGAAAACAGATGACAAGGCACACACGTGCATTTGACTCTATCCCCACTCGCCAAGACCACAGTGTAGATGCACCAAGTACGGCTTTCATTGCTTTAAAAATTATGTTGGATTTTTCCATTTTTATAAAGGTCGTAAGGTTAAGGAGAATGTTAAGCACAAAAATGATGACATGATGGACCATTTTAAAGTATGTGTGAGGTTTCAGTTGAACAGATGTAAAAATAACCTTTTGCCAGCTCTAAACAGAAGGTGACCATAATTTTGCCAAGTAGGGCATGTTCCTGGATCAACTTGTCTTGTTGGTCCTGGAACAACATTCCTCCAAAGTAGCATAGTCCTAACCCAATATATTACTAGATAAAAACATTGACTTTGTGTCTTCACTGTAAAAATATCCTGTTAATTTTATGGTAAAAACAAACAAACAAACAAACTGGCAGCTTTGGTTGCCAGAAATTCACTGTAAAAAATACTGAGACAATGTTTAAAGTTTGGTCCCTGTATATTTTATAGCTTGTAACTGTATATTTTTATTAAGTGATATAATGTTATACACCAATCTACCTAAACTACCAAAATCTGCTTTGCACCTTAAAGGGTTAGTTTACCCAAAAATGAAATTTCTGTCATTAATTAATCACCCTCATGTCATTCCACACCCGTAAGACTTTCGTTCATCTTCAGAACACAAATTAAGTTATTTTGATGAAATCCGAGAAGTTTTTTTATCCTTCATTGAAAGCAACAAAATTACATTCATTATCCTGAAAAGTAGTAAAAACATTGTTAAAATAGTCAACATGACTACAGTGGTTCAACCTTAAAGTTGTGAAGCGACGAGAATACTTTTTGTGCGCAAAAACAAAATAAAAATACTAAAACAATTAGTATTAGAGCATATGGTATAAAATAATTTTGCAACAATGAAACAGTTAGACATCTCACAGTTAACATCCTAATGTTATTTCATTATTCATGTAATCATTCAGTGAGATGAAGGTAAACATCATTTATACTTGATAGAGAGTACGCTTCACATCTTCCCCCAGACTGCTTAATAGCGATTATACGATTATACAATATTTAATGTATTAAATATTTATTGAAATGAATACAAATGGAGGTGTTGGGGAAATGGTGAGTTGGGGTGTTGGAGAAATCACAGATGATTTGTCACAAGAGTGACAATAAACTTGCTTTGTGATTGACAGGACTAGATGAACATGCTCCCCTTGAGCTTTCATCTACAAGTCAATTTTAGGAGAACAGGCAAATATGACCTGTAGGAGTAATATATGCAAATTGGTGCATAAAATATGTATGAACTGTAGAAAAGCTCCAAAAAGTATTTAACCAAAACTTTTAACCAGCTGGTCTCAAGGTGATTTTAGTGGATGTATAAAGTCAAGTTCACACAAGTGTCCTATCAGAGTAACCACAGGTGTAGAGAATCACATTAACTATGAACCTCATCCACTAAAGCTTGACAGCCACAAAGCGTCAATGATTTTAATATTTTCTTTCATGTGTCATTTAAAAAAAAAATCCTTTTAAGAAATTTTGCTCAAAGTGTGCTTGTGCTGTGTTATTCAGGCATGTAACAGCATTCTAATTTTTTTTCAATCTGATCAAACCTGTCTTATGATCTGAGATATAGTTTGTAAATATTTAATGATTTTACATTCCATATTCTGCTTTGCATGCATGTTGAGAGCTCTTGTCTGTATCTCAATTCAAACAAGGATTCATTTCTGTTATGATGCCTGTCTTTAAACCCTGTGACCTCTACTCTGGGTCACCTAACCCTCACCTGACTTAAGCATTAAGCAGTCAACATTATGACTGTGCCATGTGTGTTTGTTTTTGGAAAGGCAGCGCCAGCCTGTGTGTGTGTGTGTGTGTGTGTGTGTGTGTGTGTGTGTGTGTGTTATTGGGAAGTTTAAACCCCTCTTTGGCCATCTGCTGAGACAGCTGTGTGTGTGTGTGTGTGTGTGTGTGTGTGTGTGTGTGTGTGTGTGTGTGTCTTGGTGACGGTTTGGCCAAAGGCAGTGTTGGCCTAAGGAGCTTTTTGTAGCTCTGGTGTGTGAGACTGTGAGAGCTTCTGGAGCCAAAGGGGTTAGCAGAGATTGGTTGTCTTCTTAACCATCCTCCAAAAATTACCAGTTGTGAATTTTCTTTCCCCTAAATAGATCAACTTTACCAAGCAGTATAGTAGGTTTACAGAAATGGAGAGCAGAAATTGAAGTATTAGATTAGATGATTATGTCTGCTTTCATCAGCGGTATAGTCTCATCTAGAGGAACATCATAAATCAAACAAGAAAAAAATGTAGGGCTGGACTTGATTTTGTCCATCAGGAATTGATTGGATCTTTGGATTGTTGTGGTTTGCTATTGCTGTGATTGACAGCTTGTCCCAACCTTGTGCTAGTAAACACATCATCAGAGAAGGTTGGAGATGATGCTGCGAGAGGGAGGGAAAGTTATTTAGATTAAAGATTACATCAATTTTTAGAAAATGATGGGTGAAAAAAGAAAGCAGGGTGGCCAATTAGCATAAAATTTCTTATATATTCATACAGTAATATTATATCATATATATAATATACAGTAATTTAAAGAAGGCAAATGTGGCATACATAACATCGCTGAAATGCAATGAAAATAATTTACAAGGCTGTACGCAGATTTTTGGGAAAAACACAAGGGGTCATCATTATTCAGCCTGACAAATTCTTTGAATACACATTAAAATCAATTGCACAATTATATGAATCATTTTATTTATGGTAATTGCCATGGTAATAACATTATAATAATGACCTAAATATTACTTTAAATATTATAAAGCAGTGGTTCCCAACCCTGGTCCTGAAGAACCCAAAGCACTGCAGTTTCCTAATCAAACACACCTGATTCAACTCATCAGCTTGTTAGTAGACTCCCAGACATAAATGTGCACCATTGAGGGTACTCCAGGACCAGGATTGGGAACCACTGATATAGAGTGTTCTGTAATAAGGTATAACCACGAGCATTATAAAATTTGTCTTTGTTGATCTGTTCACTAATTCTTCACTCTGCCTGTCGTAACAATTAACAGAGCTGTCTGTGGGCAGTGCTAAAGGCTTAAAAGCTTATCCCAGGTTTAATCAATTCAGTCTAACTGCAAATTATGGGGAAAATAATGCTTTTCCATTGGTAGGTCAATGTGACTTTCATTAGATACATTTATGTAACAAAGAAATGACTATGAACTTGAATCTGTGATATATTTTTAGGATTATTTGATGAATAAGTTAAAAAGAACAGCATTTATTTGAAATACAAATCTTTTGTAACATTGTAAATGTCTTTACTTTTGCTTTTGATCAATTTTACATCCTTGCTGAATAAAAGTATTCATTTTAAAAAAAAATCTTGCTGACACCAAACTTTTGAATGGTGGTGTAGATGAACTGTCCTCTAAACACCATTTGTTCTATGTGTTGTGTGTGCTTGAGTATGATAAGCAGCACTGTGTATGGAAGTGTGTGTTTGTGCCACTCCGCAGGGTTAACTGAGATTGTTTGTGTTTGTGTCATCTGCAGACATTTTGGCCAGAATAATCAGCTCTATTGTTGCCATTCGTGACATCATCCCTGTTGTGTGTGTGTGTGTGTGTTGGTTGGTTGCCCTCCCATAGGAAGGAAGAGCCTGTTGCGTAATTCTCCACTGGTGTGATTCTGTGTATCAATAAGGGAACTATCTTCTCAGGCTGAGTTGATGAGCAGCTTATCTTGTCCTTCCTTCCAAAGATGTGCATTAAGTGTCACAGAGACTTAATCAGGCTAGAAGTAATCTACGTGATTAACTATATGATTATATAACTTTTATTATCCTATATTACACAAGGTGTTATTGCATCCATTAAGTTTCGATTTATTGAATAATTCCAGAATAAATTCCATTTTCAAGTTTAGCTAATAGATTTTAAAACTGATCAGTGTAGTACACTAATTCCACTATAATTCATCTAAAACTGAAAATGGTCATTATTAACTCACCCTCATGTTGTTCTGAACCTAAACATCCATTTAAAATTTTAAAGCTGCTTTTTTCCATATAGTGAAGCATAAAATGAGGAGTTGTCAAACTTTAAAAAGGACTAAAAACGAGAAGTCCATATGACTTGTGCACTACTGTATCTAAGCCGTATGATACGTTTTATATAAGGAACAGACTGAAATATAAAAGATTAGTTCACCCAAAAATGAAAATTCTGTCATTAATTACTCACCCTCATGTCGTTCCACACCCGTAAGACCTTCGTTCATCTTCGGAAGACAAATTAAGATATTTTTGATGAAATCCGAGAGCTCTATGACTCCTCAGTCGACAGCAATTTAACCACCACTGTCAAGGTCCGGAAAGGTACTAAAGACATCAATAAAACGGGACTACAGTGGTTCAAACTTAATGTTATGAAGCGACAAGAATACTTTTTGTGTGCAAAAACAAAACAAAAATAACGACTTTATTCAACAATATCTTCTCTTCTGTGTCATTTTCTTACGCTGTTTACTTCCAGCTCTTCCAGGTTCTACGTCAGAACACCGACTCATTATTGGCCGGCTCCTGCGTCAGCATCACATGCATGAGTTGTGCTGCTTACGTGAACAGCGTCGGCCAATACTGAGCTGCCATTCTGACGTAGAACCTGGAAGAGCTGGATGTAAACAGCATAAGAGAATGACACTGCAGTCACGTCGACTATTTTAACTATGTTTTTAGTACCTTTCTGGACCTTAACAGTGGTGGTTAAATTGCTGTCTATTGATGAGTCAGAGAGCTCTCGGATTTCCTCAAATATATTTTAATTTGTGTTCTGAAGATGAACGAAGGTCTTACAGGTGTGGAACGACATGAGGGTGAGTAATTAATGACAGAATTTTCATTTTTGGGTGAACTAACCCTTCATTCATTATAAACTGAAAACTAGGGCTGCATGATTCGAAAATCTAATAATGTCATTTGCAATTTAAAAAAAATTGCTGTGCTTGTTTGTAGGACTGCACAATTTGGCTAAAATAATTATTAATAATAACTAAAAATATAAAAATAAGAAATATTACTATTGTAATAAAAATCACTGTTGTAAAAACTGCAGTGAGCTTGTATTTTGTTGATATGTGGTTCTCAATCTCATAAGTTTGGGAAGATTGTTGGTGCATGTTGCATTCCCAAGTGCATGTTAAAGGGTTAGTTCACCCAAAAATGAAAATAATGTCATTTATTACTCACCCTCATGCCATTCCACACCTGTAAGACCTTCGTTAATCTTCGGAACACAAATTAAGATATTTTTGTTGAAATCCGATGGCTCAGTGAGGCCTGCATAGCCAGCAATGACATTTCCTCTCTCAAGATCCACAAAGGTACTAAAAACATATTTAAATCAGTTCATGTGATTACAGTGGTTCAATATTAATATTATAAAGTGATGAGAATATTTTTGGTGCGCCAAAAAAACAAAATAATGACTTATATAGTGATGGCCGATTTCAAAATACTGCTTCAGGAAGCTTCGGAGAGTTATGAATCAGCGTGTCGAATCAAGATTCGGATCGCGTGTCAAACCGCCAAACTTGTGAAATCACATGACTTTGGCGCTCCGAACCACTGATTCGACACGCCGATTCATAACGCTCCAAAGCTTCAGGAAGCAATGTTTTGAAATCGGCCATCACTATGTAAGTTTTTTTTTTTTTTTTTTTTTTTTGGCGCACCAAAAATATTCTCGTCGCTTTATAATATTAATATTGAACCACTGTACTCACATGAACTGATTTAAATATGTTTTTAGTACATTAATAGATCTTGAGAGAGGAAATGTCATTGCTGGCTATGCAGGCCTCACTGAGCCATCAGATTTCAACAAAAATATCTATCTATAAATAACGAAGGTCTTACGGGTATGGAACGGCATGAGGGTGAGTAATAAATGACATTATTTTCATTTTTGGGTGAACTAACCCTTTAAAGCAACCCAAACCAGCATTTATTGTGACCCGAGCCACTCCAAGACATGAACACATTGCCACACTTCACTCTGAAACACACAGCGCATATATTTTAGTTAAATTGCAGCTTTTGCATTTTGATAAATCACACTAAGCCATATTGCAATTTCCTTTTTATTTTGATTAATAGTGCAGCCCTACTGAAAACCTTCCTCTTTCCAGAACTCGATTTCATTCTCATTTATGCATATCACAATCTCAAGATGTTTTCCTCCAGGTTTGACGTCAATGACACCAAATGAATGTTTCATAATACAGTGCATATGAAATTTGTGAGCCACAAGGTTAGAAATTTCAGTGAATAATGATTTAAATTTCAATCTGTTCCTTGCATAAAATCAGTTCATTGTGATTTTTTTTTTTTTTTTTTTTACAGTGAATTCTTTTTTGTTGATGATGTTTTTGTCACATCACATAGGGGATCAGCATGCGTTTTTAACCCAGCAGTTTAGCCCGATTTCCCCCCACTCACACTCAGTAAAACAGCCTGTTCCTCCACACCTCTGTGGGACGCAGATGCTGCTGTTGCCCCGACGATAGTTGCCAAGCAGCTGAGGAAGTGCTAATTAGGATTGCAGGAGAGATGATGGGGAGTAGTGGAGATGGAGGAGTGTGTGTATGTGTGAGCATGAGTAATTGTGTATGTGGCTGAGTGTGTTTTAAATGGGCTTCAATCTGTGGACTCTTAATGGTCCCTCCTGGTGTCTTATGACTGCTGTGGTTTGTTATAGGGCCCAGAAGGCTTTTAGTTTGTGCATACAAAGAGCTGCATTACAGAAAAAACACATTTTGTTAATGTGAATCTTTTGGTATTCTCTCCCTACAATAAGTAAGATTATAGAGTAGGTTATTGCACACAATTTTGGTACAATAAGTAGAATTTTATGCAGTAGATTGTAACTGTGTATTTTCATAATTACATATTGTATATTGTATTCACTGTACTGTAGATTTCAGGTTGTAATTGACTAGAATAGTTTAACAAAAAGTGAATATTCTGTCATTACCTATTAGCATAGACTACCATTCAAACATTTGGGTACAGTAAGATTTCTCTTTACATAAATTATTGCTTTTATTCAACAAATATGTATTAAATTGATCAAAAGTGACAGTAAATACATTTACATTGTTACACACATCTATATATATATATATATATATATATATATATATATATCAAATAATTGTTCTTTTGAACTTTATATTCTTCGAAGAATTATGGGAAAAAGTATCATGGTTTCCACAAAAATATTAAGCAGCACAACTGTTTTAAACATTAATAAGAAGAAGAAATGTCTTTTGAGCAACAAATCAGCATATTATAATGATTTCTTAAAGAGCATGTGACACTGAAGACTGGAGTAACTGCTGCTGAAAGTTCAGCTTTGCCATTGCAGGAATAAATTACATTTTATAATGTATTAAAATTGAAAAACATTATTTTAATTTGTAACAATATTTCTCAATATTTCTGATCAAATAAATGCAGGTGAGTATAATAGACTTCCAAACCTTTGAACGGTAGGTTGCCATTTAAAGGTGAAATGTAAAATTTTCAAAATTGCAAAAATAATGATTTAATAGATTTCCATTATTCAACGTTATTCGACTTATTCCATTAGTCTGCAAATTGAAAAGAAGTGCAAGTTTAAAAAAAAAAAAAAAAAAAAAAAAATATGTGTGATTTTATTTTGCTCTAAGGTTTGGGCTCAAACTATAGCCGGATATTTTCCTTCTTTTCAGTTCTTGAAAACCTGTAATAATTTCCTGTCCTTTCATTCTCTCTCTCTCAGTCTATTATCTGCCCCTAGTCTTTTTTGTATCTATCTATCTTCCACCTTTTGTCTCTCTGAGAGAGTTTGTCACTTCTGTCTCGTTGTTGACAGATGTGCATTCTCAGCTCCTGTCCTGAGAGCCTTTGCCTTTGGGAAAATGGCTGACAGTTTGAGAGAGGAGAAAGAAGTGATGTTGTGTTATGGATGAATGCCTGAGGTGAGAATGATTTTAAAAGCAATGAAGATGCAGAAGTTTGTTTAGTTCAGGATGAAACTGAGAGAAAGTGGCAGAGGGAAAGGTGGAAGATAGTTTCCACTGACCTCAGATGCCATAGTGTTATTAATAAACCAAAAAAGTGATAATTATAGAAACCTTAAAATACAATTTTAAAAAGTGCAGCGTCATGGTGAGCCTTCACCAGCAAACATTTTTGAATGTTTATTTCATTATATTTACACTACAGTTCAAAAGTTTGGCACTGGTAAGATTTTTCAATGTTTTTGAAAGAAGTCTCTTATGCTTACCAAGGCTGTATTAATTTGATCATAAATGCAGTAAAAACTGTTGTACTGTAAAATATTATTGTGGTTTAAAATAATGTTTTTCTATTTTAATATATTTTAAAATGTAATGTATGAAGGCAAAGCAGAATTTTCAGCATCACTACAGTCTTCAGTGTCACATGATCTTTCAGAAATCATTCTAATATGCTGATTTGCTGCTCAAGAAACATTTCTTAAAATGATCTATGTTGAAAACAGTTGTGCTGCTTAATATTTTTTTGTGGAAACTGTGATACTTTGAAAAAATAGAAAGTTCAAGCAGTATTTATTTGAAATAGAAAACTTTTGTTACATTCAAAATGTCTTTACTGTTACTTTTGGTCAATTTAATATGTCCTTGCTGAATAAAAATCTTAATTTCAATATTCACTGTTCAAATGACTAACCCTAATTATGAGCAATAGTAAAAGTGATGACCAAAAAAAAAACATTATCTGCTTTCTATAAAAGACTTTTATGTTTGTGAAAAAATTAACATCATAATTTTATCATGTTTATTCTCATATATGGAATATTTCTCACATGAAGCCACTAAAACAAAAATATGAGAAACTGAAACACTGTCTTCATGTTTTTGTGATATGCATTTTCACTGAGAGACTGAGACTTGTATCTTGTATATAATGCTGCTAATTCTGCTAAATAATTTCATCATCATACACTCTTTTTTGGAATCTGTGGTTCCATGAAGAACTTTTAACATCCATGGAACGTTTCCATTGCACAAATGGTTCTTAAAGGATTAGTTCACTTTCAAATAAAAATTTCCTGATAATGTACTTACCCCCCATGTGATCCAAGATGTCCATGTCCTTCTTTCTTCAGTTGAAAAGAAATTAAGGTTTTTGATGAAAACACTCCAGGATTATTCTCCTTATTTTGATCTTCAACTGTTTGGGGCCAATTGAAGTCCACTATTAGTTTCAGTGCAGCTTCAAAGGGCTTTAAACAATACCAGACGAGGAATAAGGGTCTTATCTAGCAAAACGATTGGTCATTTTCTAAAAGAAAATAAAAATGTATATGCTTCATAAACACAAATGATTGCCTCGCAAGTGCTTCCACCAGACCGCCTTCCATATTCTTTAAAAAGTTTACGCTGTATGTCCTACACCTTCCCTATTCAACTTAAGGAAAAAACGGAACTGGTGCCGCGTTCATTCCGTAAGTTCCCTTATTCCTCATCTGGTATCGTTTAAAGCCCTTTGAAGCAGCACTGAAATTAATTTTGATCTTCAACCGTTTGGGGCCAATTGAAGTCCACTATAAGGAGAATAATCCTGGAATGTTTTCATCAAAAACCTTAATTTCTTTTCGACTGAAGAAAAGAAGGACATGGACATCTTGGATGACATGGGGGTGAGTAAATTATCAGGAAATTTTTATTTGAAAGTAAACTAATCCTTTAACAATAGAAAAATCTTCTTCACACTAAGAAGAAAATGGTTCTTTTAAGAACTGTTCACTGAAAGGTTCTTTATGGAACCAAATGGAACCAAAGATGGTTCCATATGGTAGCTACAAAAACCTCCTTTTAGAACCTTTATTTTTAAGAGTGTAAGGACAAAAACATATTTTTAATAAAAAATAATGCAAAATTTAACATCGTATCTTCATGGGAACATTGTTACTTTGCTACATTGCGTTTGCTGGTGATGTACTCAACAGGCCATTAGGAGGAGACTGCAAACAAACGCACAGTCTAAGCCCACGGGGGCCCAAACTCATGGTGTGATGGTAAACAAAAATTATGCGCAGTGACAGCCGAGCCCCGGGGACGCAGACTGCCGGTTGTGTGTGTATTCTTGAGTTGGTTTCCACTCTTAGGGACGGGCTTGGAGGAATAACGTATCTGTGAGGGACTAGAATGTGTAATGAAGTGTGTTTTTCAGGCATGGCCCAAAACAGAGTTGTCAATGATTCACTATAATGGACATGGAGATGTACGGTCACATGTGACACAAACGCTGAATAAAAGAAGAAAGTTCTCATGGGGGAAGGAAGGCGGGGCACACAAGAACCATACGGAGTTGCTGCTGCGTCCCAGTTCTGTCGTATGGTTTCCATGGCAATAAATAATGCAGCCCAAATGCATCATCTTCTCATTGGTTGGGACGCCATGTCCCTGGAAAAACAGGTCAACTCAACCAAAATCTGCACCATTTTGGAAACCTACACCTCCCAAAGTTTTTAGAGGAATTGCGAAAAGTACTGCGTCACGTACCCAACTGGTCTAAGACAGTAGTAACCGACTCACTCAGGAATAGTTCACCTAAAAATTTAAATTCTGTCATCATTTACTGCCACATTCTAACCCACTGTGTTGTTTTTGTTTATAGAACATAAAAGTAGAAGGGTTAGTTCACCCAAAAATGAAAATTCTGTCATTAATTACTCACCCTCATGTCGTTCCACACCCGTAAGACCTTCGTTCATCTTCGGAAGACAAATTAAGATATTTTTGATGAAATCCGAGAGCTCTATGACTCCTCAGTCGACAGCAATTTAACCACCACTGTCAAGGTCCGGAAAGGTACTAAAGACATCAATAAAACGGGACTACAGTGGTTCAAACTTAATGTTATGAAGCGACGAGAATACTTTTTGTGTGCAAAAACAAAACAAAAATAACGACTTTATTCAACAATATCTTCTCTTCTGTGTCATTTTCTTACGCTGTTTACTTCCAGCTCTTCCAGGTTCTACGTCAGAACACCGACTCATTATTGGCCGGCTCCTGCGTCAGCATCACATGCATGAGTTGTGCTGCTCACGTGAACAGCGTCGGCCAATACTGAGCTGCCATTCTGACGTAGAACCTGGAAGAGCTGGATGTAAACAGCATAAGAGAATGACACTGCAGTCACGTCGACTATTTTAACTATGTTTTTAGTACCTTTCTGGACCTTAACAGTGGTGGTTAAATTGCTGTCTATTGATGAGTCAGAGAGCTCTCGGATTTCCTCAAATATATTTTAATTTGTGTTCTGATACACAATTTAATTTGTGCAAGATAATGAACACTTTCAACGCCCAGAAAGCTACTAAAGACGTATTTAAAAGAGTTCATGTAACTACAGTGGTTTAACCTTAATGTTATAAAGCGACGAGAATACTTTTTGTGCACCAAAAAAACTAAATAACGACTTTATTTAACAATATCAAGTGATGGGTGATTTCAAAACACTGCTTCATGAAGCTTCGATGCTTTACGAATCTTTTGTTTCGAATCAGTGGTTCGGAGCATGTATCAAACTGCCAAAGTCACGCCCCCCCAGTGGTGAACCATTGAAATTTCGAAACACTTATGATTTAACGAAGCCTCGTTTACTGAAATCACGTGACTTTGGAAGTTTGATACGCACTCTGAACCACTGATTCGAAACAAAAGATCCGTAAAGCTTCGAAGCTTCATGAAGCAGTGTTTTGAAGATATTGTTGAATAAAGTCGTTTTTTTTTTTTTTTTTTTTTTGGCGCACAAAAAGTATTCTCTTCACTTCATAACATTAAGGTTGAACCACTATAGTCACGAACTGTTTTAAAACTAAATCTTTAGTACCTTTCTGGGCATCTGAAAGTTAATTATCTTGCTGTCAATGCAGGCCTCACTGAGCCATCGGATTTTATGAAAAATACCTTAATTTGTGTTCCGAAGATTTTCATTTTTGGGGTGAAGAACCCTTCAAGTTTTGGTTACCTACCTTGACTTTTAATGAAGGGACAGAAACATCTCATCTTCATTAAAAGTATCTTAATTTGTGTGTTTGAAGATGAAACAAAGTCTTGGGGGTTTGGAATGACATGAAGGTGAGTAAATGCCGACAGGATTTTCATTTTTTTCTAAACTATACCTTTAAGGACCAGATTTACTGAACACGGCAAATTAGCTTGAGACCGCAATCCCATAAAAAGCTGCATTCATGCCATGTTGTAATTACTGTAAATAAAGTTCTGTATGCTTTTGAATTGCTCTTGCGGTACTTTGATGTCATATACCAATCGGTCTGACTCTGCACAACAACGCTTCAAGTCAAACACACCATAAATCTTCAGTGGACACATGGTACAAGTTGTGTCTCTCAGAAAATGACGAGTTCTTTTACTTTTACACTCTTCCTTTAACCTTAAATCTTAACAGAGATCATAGCTGTTAACGCCTTCCAGTGCCATGTTTCACTTCTTTTGGTGAGTTGGTGAATCAGCAGGTCAGCGGGTTGATGGGTGGGTGCAAACCATGGCTTTGAGCCCTGATGGGAACAGCTGAGTGGAAAGGGAACAAGAGAAGTGAGAAGTTGCGTGACCCACAACCGGCTTTTTTTCATGGCAGACTGCCGTCCACCTGTTGGAGGGCTTAATAAGGAAAGTTTGAGTCGTTCTCTGCATGGTTTGGAAAGGAAAGAGAAAACCTGACAGAATGAAAGAGACCATCTGATTCTCCTCTATGCTATAGTAGGTGCCAACCAGGAATATATGTTTAAAAAAAAGACCAAAAACTAAATATAATAAATTTTTTAAAAGAAAGCATATCATGGAAAATGTTATCTTAAATTGTACATCTTCATGTTGCAAAAAATGTAAGTAAATGAGTCATTCAAAAATCATCATGGTTATGGTACAATACTGTTCAAAATTTGGGATCAGTACAAGTTTTTTTTTAAAAAAATATATACTTTTATTCAGGCAAGGACACATTAATTTGATCAAAAGTGACTTTTACATAAAAAATTGAGAAATTTATATTTCAAATAAATGTTCTTTTTAACTTTCTATGTATCAAAGAATCCTGAAAAAAAAAAAAAAAAAATGTATCACGGTTTCTACAAAAACATTAAAGGAACACTCCACTTTTTTTGAAAATAGGCTCATTTTCCAACTCCCCTAGAGTTAAACAATTGAGTTTTACCGTTTTCGAATCCATTCAGCCGATCTCCGGGTCTGGCGGTACCACTTTTAGCATAGCTTAGCATAGTTCATTGAATCTGATTAGACCGTTAGCATCTCGCTCAAAAATGACGTAATATCATTGAGCCTGCTGCACCCATGGTACGGCAGCAAAGTTCCTTGATTATTACGCCGGAATGAGAGTATAGTTCCTAGCCATATCGGCCTACTTTTCATTTTCTGTCGGTCTTAGTACACGATGTAACTACAGAAGAGTCAAGTTTTAAATAGGAAAAATATTGAAACTCTTTGGTCATTTTTGAGCGAGATGCTAACGGTCTAATCAGATTCAATGAACTATGCTAAGCTATGCTAAAAGTGGTACCGACAGACCCGGAGATCGGCTGAATGGATTCGAAAACGGTAAAACTCAACTGTTTAATTCTAGGGGAGTTGGAAAATGAGCCTATTTTCAAAAAAAGTGGAGTGTTCCTTTAAGCAGCGCAACTGTTTTCAACATTGATAATAATAAGTAATGTTTCTCGAGCAGCAAATCAGCATATTCAAATGATTTGTGAAGGATCATGTGACACTGAAGACTGGAGTCATGGCTGCTGAAAATTCAGCTTTTGCACAATATTTCAGTTTTACTGTATTTTTGTTCAAATAAATGCAGCCTTGGTGAGCATGAGACTTCTTTTAAAACATTAAAACATCCTACCAACCCCAAAATTCTGAACAGTAATGTATGATGTCACACCTTTCAGCTGTGACCAAATCTACAATATATCATTGCCTTTCCTACCTTATCGATGAGTAAAATAACATGGCAGTATTCAGCAAATTGAACAACATTTCAAATTACACCAGTACACAAGGATAGTAGGTCATTTACTTATAGAAGTCTTAAAGGTATCAAAAGATATCAAAAACAGCCTGGTTAATTCTAAGATCAGAGAGAGGGTTCAACATGGGTGCAAAAAAAAAAAAAAAAACACATGAGGTTATAAGTGGACTTGCTACAGAAATGAAATACTACAAAAGTGTGTATTATGACCCCTTAATAATTTACTATATTAAATTGATGTGCACTTATGTATCATTTAATTTGTTTCATGGACATTTGAATAAAAGAGACTTTGTGTGCCATAGTTGTCTTTTCACTCTGAGAGTTGGTGATAATGTTTAAATACTCTGAGGAAGTGAGAGGACTGTGCATTTAGGGAACAGGGACAAGATCAGACAGCAGAGGTGTCCCTTCTCATCTTTTCTGTCCTACATAGGACATTATTTTTGACTCCATCAAATGGGACTTTTTGAGCCCCACTTTACTGCCACTGAACCACTTATATAATAGGCTGATAAATCCTGCATGTGCTTAAAACAAAGTTTTAGGTGTAACTAGCTACAATACATAGGCCTATACTTTAATACTTTCTTTTTTTCTTTTTTTGGTGTTGTGTTAAACAGACCATCAAAATGAACCTTTTTGTTTTTAGATTGCATACACAAGTCATTTTGTCATAGAGCATAAGAAGTTAACTCAATCTGCGTGCAATCACATCATTCTCTATAGGGTGCAGCTGATTGGTTCCTGCTATACCAGTAGCCAATGAGCTTAACCTTCAAATACTTGGTCAGCATTTGCTGTAGCAGTGCAGCGCACTTTCAGAAACCCTCCACCTTCCCCAGCTCCACCTGTATAGATCTGCTATGGGTAATTCATGTACGCTATATTGTACAGCAGCAGCATGCCTTACTTGCTCACATCAGTGTGTCTTGTATGTATTGGCAGTAGTAAGTCCTGTACTTGCTCTGCAGCAGCAGCAGTGTAGCAGATCTATTCCACCAAGACCAAACATATCAACGTTGTCATATCCATTACACTCTGAGAGTTGTTTGAAATACCTTTATTCAGCATGAACACGTTAACATGTTAAACTGATCAAAAGTGATAGTAAAGACATTTACAGTGTTACAAAATATTTCTATTTCAAATAAATAGTTATTTTAAATTGTAACCATTATTTTTGCTGTTATATTAAGCTGTAACATAACGCTGACCCCATAATAAAGCTCCTACAATTGATTCTCTTTATGAACCACTAAAAACGAAGCAGAAACACAACTGAGTGCAAAGCTTTGACTGCTTTTTTATAGGCCACAGGGAGCTGTGCGAGCTGTCACAAGCTATTTTTGGGATGTATTCAGCCGCATTGTCTGGAATCAAGAGTAATTATGTCATGTCATCTGTTTATTCCAGAGTGAAGAACACTCCTCTGCCAGTGAAAGTGTGCTCCACTGGAGTCCAGGTACACATGAGTGGCAAACCTAAGAGTATCACCGTAGAGACCAAACCCGGCCAGACCATCGCAGACTTCAAGAAGAGTCGAGCAGGATTCACCTTACTGCTGCCCCATCAGTAATGCCAAAGCTTCACAGGACATGACATAAAACAGTATTTACGCATTCAGTTAGGGATGGAGCCATAACTTCCATAGATTCCCCATCATATCAAACAGGATTGGATATTTCTGTATATAAATGGAAGAGAATTTCTAATTTTCTCACCGTAATAAGCAATGCACTTTGTTGTTTTAATAGACTGCTGCAGTGACAAATATCACCCTTGTTCCCTCGACAAACACCCAATAGGATTTTTACATTGGCTTTTGGATTATTGCAGAAAATAAGCTTTTTGATTCTTGCTCGTTTTGTTCATCATGATAATCTTTACAAATGAAAACAAGCTTTATGAATTTTGAAGCCTGAATGCAGCTAAATGTATTGTATAAACGAACTACATCGCGGTCGCATGACTTCAACATCACCACCATTAAGCTTCAGTCAACTCTTTTAGTCTTCATTTTCATTTTCCCTGAAAGGTTGAGTTTAAATAACAAGAACACGATTATGAACACAATGAGGCTTTGAAAGCAGACTAGTGAGTAGATGAGTTTATCTGTTCAGTGTGATGATGTTTAATGTTCCAGACAATCTCTGTAGTCCTATTAAGACACTTGTGAGCAACTGCCTGTTTCAAGACAAGTAACAACTTTATCACAAGGGGGATTATTGTGATCTATTTTAAAACGTGATATCTTGAGCTTGTGTTCACCACAGACCTTTTTCCTGGCATTTAACCAAAAACTTCAGAACGATAGAATCTGAAGTGCTAAAATGCAACTTGTTTACGGGTTTTGGCCTAAAAAAATACATCATCCCGTCCCTGTGGCACTCTATAGTCCTATGTGTTAAACAGAAAAAAACGTCTAAACTAGTTAGTGTTAGTGTGTATATCATGTGGTTGAAAAGACAATATGCAGCATAAATGATTGCACTTATTTCCTGTTATTCTGCCATCCCTCCTTTATTTTTATTTTTGCACATGAATTAGTCATAAAGTGTTATGTCATGTTTTTTGACTTGTGGGGGTTCATGTAATAATGCTATTTTATTATTTATGTACATTTCAGAGGGAACGTTCTATTGATATGGCCTTTGCACTTTTTTTTAACATATAGTAGAGTATATTTTTACATTTATTAAGATTTTATTTTTTTCTCCAGGACAGGGTGTACATTTTAGCTGTGGAGATGTAACCAAGAATATTTTCATATGCTAGTGCTTTGAGTTTCGTTACACAGTCGTATTTAACCAAAGTCTACAACACCTCAGATCAAACCATACAGTTGCTACTGTGCTGTAGTAATAATGTATACACAGAGGAAGGTTTTTAATGCTTATTAAAATGTCAAATATAATCTTTAAATTACAGCAAGTATACTATAATCAAATAATTTGAGGGCCTTATGATATTGTTACATTAAATGCTACATGCAATGATTGTGTGGTTTTTGGATTTGCTGGCATTGTTTTTTGTTTGTTAAACGTAGGTAAACCCTACGTTATGGGGACAGAATGTCTTCTCAAAAATGGCAATATCCAAAATCCTTGTCCTTGTGAGGACATTTCTTGGTCCCCATGAGGAAAACAGCTTATCATACTTAGTGATGTTTTTTTGAAAATGTAAAAATGCAGAGTTTTGTATGATAAGTAGGTTCAGGGTTAGGGGATAGAATGTACAGTTTGTACATTATAAAAATGTCTATGGAAAGACCCCATGCATAAAACATGAAAACCCAGCTTGTGTGTGTGTGTGTGTGTGTGTGTGTATGTATGTGTGTGTGTTTGCTTGTATCTCTGCACTGAAGATTCGCAATAGTGACAGGTTGCCTTACTGTCACTCTGTTTTCTATTTCCTGCTTTCCACTCCCCTGCTGTGTGCATCTTTCATCTATTCTGACAACCCTGTGTTTTCATGTTTTGTCTTTGTGATTTGACTTTTCTTTTCTTTTTTTTTTCTTGTCTCTGTGACAATTTTTTTTTTATGCTACTTTCCATGCACCTGTCTGTCTTTTGACACTGAACTCTGTTTCTTTCTCAATGTATCATGAGCATCATTGCTTATTGAATGTCTAAAAATGTGTTTTTCACACTTTACTCTAATTGTCAGTTTATTTTTTGGGTATTTGACATCAAACGTCAAGCAATGGCATTCTGTTCTATCTAAAATGGTTTCAAATGACAGTTTTGCATTCATTTTAATTAAGTTACTTTTAAAAAATAATTTAAAGTAAGCTTTTTAAGTGAAAAAATTGTGAAAAAGAAATGGTGACAGTAATTACAGCACATTAATATAGAGTGTAGATGTATTTTAACCTATGAAGTCCATGGACATTTTATTTAAAGAATTTATGCATAACTTTTAGCTGGTTTCTATACTGCTATTGTATGTTTTCAGTAAGTAGCTCATCTTCTCTTATATACACTCCAAAAAAAGGTGAAAGTTCATATTGGAAACAAAAGCCTGATGTCAAAGAACTTCGACAAGGAACTTGTAGTGCTTTAAAGAATCCAATGATCAATACACTGATGTAAAGTTCTTGATTAAAGTATGTGGTTATGCCGCTCCGAAGAGCCACTGAAGAACCCTTAAGAGCGTAGAAAAGTACTCAAACCAGTGTCAATCAGGAACTATCAAAGTCTGAAAAAGTCTAAAGCAAAGTCTAAAGTGTAAAGCGAAGGGTCTTGGAAGCTTTTTAGGTCAGTAAGCTCTGCACCAAAGCCATTCTGTGACCAAGTTTGTTTTCCTCAATCTCATTAGTCATGTTTCTAGAGCAAACCGAGTCACAGGCAAAAATAACTATTCCCCTGACAACAACACCCGCCTTCAACCCCACCACATGGCAGCAAACTGAGTGATAGCTAATATAACTGTGCATCAGGTTTGAAGCTGACTGGGTCACCGGATTCATCTGGCACGTGGTGTCTTGTTTTTGAAGTTTGTCATCATGACCTAGTGCATGCTTTTCATTCACAAATGTGAACATAAACAACAGAATTGCCTGGAAAAATACCCCATCCTTTGTAGATAGAGCTTAATTCTTTTATATACTGGCCTGTCCCTCCTAAATTAACCTTTTTTTTAGGTGAAATGTTTCATTTTTTGTTTAAAAGCCATATTATGCCCTTTTACAAAGTCTTGATTTTGTTTTTGGGGTCTACTAGAATAGGTTTTCATTCTTGAATGTTTAAAAAAAAAACATTTTTTTTTACAAATTTCACATTATTGCAGCACCTCTCTTCTCAGTCTGTCAGTAACGCTCTGTTTAGTTTCTGTCTCTATGAAGCCCCTCCTTCTAAAAAGCGCATTGTGCTCTGATTGGTCAGCTGGATCAGCATGTTGTGATTGGTCAACCGCTTTGAGTGTGTTTCAGAAATGTCGGTAACACTTTATTATTAGGGTCTTTTAACTAGTTGCTTATTAGCATGCATATTACTAGAATATTGGCTATTTATTAGTACTTATTAAGCACATATTAATGCCTTATTCTACATTCTTAATCCTACCCAATACCTACCTTACTAACTATTAATAAGCAGTAAATTAGGAGTTTATTGAGGGAAAAGTCGTAGTAATAGTTTATATGTGTTCCCTATACTAAAGTGTTACCGAAATGTCATACCCCTTACCATAACTGACATTACACACTAAAGAAAGTTGAAGAAGCAAAAAAGCACAATAGATTCTCTTTAATATACTTTTCTGACGCAGCTTAATACATTCTTAATATTTATGGATATTCTTCAAAAATTAAGCAAGGCTCTCATGTAGGATTTCTACTCTTCATTTCTTTTGCCCATGTCACTCGGCCGATTGGATTAAGGCTCATCCAATCATTGTGCAGCTGTGGAGATGAACTCTGTGATCACTCGCTCTTGATCAAAACTTCCAACAATCGTCCATTTTCCACAGTGACCCCTCCTCCACTCTACCATTTGTATCTGTGACAGCTCGTCCAATCATATGGCTCGCTGAGTGACAGGGCTCCGTTCTAATCGATAAAAGAGCCCTTGTTCTTCTGGTGGACTGACATGGAGATTTAAACCCAGCTTTGGGACTCAGTATCGCTTATGGCAAGAAGTCTTGTTATACATGATCCTTGTCCTCTTTTTTAAATGGAAACTGCACCCAAATTGAAAGACACTCTTGCAATCACCTACAACACCCTATCATTGTGATGGTGAAAAAAAAAAATCTGTATAATAAAATAAGTAGTAATATAGCAATATAATAAAATATAAACAAGTTGGCACAAGCCACTCCAAATCTTTCAATTTAATTTGACTTTGCTCTCACCCCATGCTTCATGTGCTGAGCACAGGTCACATGTTGCAGATTACTGTGATGTAAGGGAGTTGCATGCATGTTCACTTCAACTGAACAAGCCATGAGGACAAATGTCGGCTAATCAGGAGGTGCACGGGAACAGGGAAACACTTTACTGTACTTTCAAACCATGAAGAGAGCACTTGAGAACATTTCTTTTAATGTGACTTCAGCTAATGTGTGTAATTTACTGGTTCCAACAGAGACAGAGAATGGAAGTACTACCGTTGAAAAGTTTGAAGTCAGAAAAAAAATATTTTTTAAGTTAATAAAATATAATGTTACAAAAGATTTCTATTTCAAATAAATGCTGTTCTTTTGAGCACTCAAGGAATACTAGAAAAAAAAATGTATCATGGTCTACACAAAAATATCAAGTAGGACAACTGTTATGGATTGATAATAATAAATGTTTCTTGAGCAGCAAATCACATTTTTGAATGATTTTTTGAAGGATCATGTGACACTGAAGACTGGAGTAATGACTGCTAAATATTCAGCTTTGCCGTTACAGGAATAAATTACATTTTATAATGTATTACAATAGAAAACAGTTTAAAACTGTAATATATTTTAAAATAGTACGGTTTTACTGTATTTTAAATCAAATAAATTCAGCTTTGGTAAGCATAGGTGACTATTTTCGAAAACAATAAAACTCCAAACTTTTGAACAGCAGTGTACATTGCACTTTTTTGTGGGATATATACTAAAAGGTCAAAAGTTTGGGCACACTTGACTGAATTTATGTTACTCAAAAACTATATTACCTATTACGTAAAATCATGAAAGTTTTTAACCAAACTCAACTTATTATTAACATATTATTTTTTTGAATTGATGAATTGGAGCTGATAGTGAAGCAGAGCAGTCAACAAGTGTCAGATCCTTCTCTATGTAACTTGTCCTACTTGACCACTTCAAGCAGGATTCGAACCAATGTATCCGCCATGGGAGGCAGGTGCACTAATAAGGACGTTAAAGACTGCAGTCTCTAACGCACCTCTTGAGACCAGGGGAGTGAGGTTTATTCACACAGCTCTTACTGGCTCACAAACATCACTCCTATCTGGGTCACGGCACCGAATGTAACCAGTCCTACTCAACCCACTCTGAGCAGGATTTGAACCAGGGTCTCCGGCATGGAAGGCGGGCATGCTAACAAGGATGCTAGCAGTCTCTAGCGCACTTATTGAGTCCAGGGGAGTGAGGTTTACTCACACAGCTCTTACTAGCTCACAAACCTCACTCCCACCCAGGTCACGGCACCAAATGTAACCGGTCCTCCTCAACCCACTCCGAGCGGGATTCAGACCAGGGTCTCTGGCATGGAAGGCTGTTAGTGTGCCAGCCTTCCATGCCAGAGACCCTGGTTCAAATCCCGCTAGCAGTCTCTAGCTTCAGTCGCTAGTGCGCCGCTTGAAGCCAGGGGAGTGAGGTTTACATGCACAGCTCTTACTAGCTTGCTTCCGTTACATCTACATTTATCAGATATGGTTGTGACTAAATATGAGGTAGACCAACACAATCTAATAGCACTACGTACAGTAACTATTTTACGTTTTCATGAATTTGTGGCTACTTCATATGAATTTGTAGGATCTTGTTCGCAATTTTTCGTACAATCTGCTTACACCCCAGAGGTGGTTAGGTTTAGGGGTGGGGTTAGCGGAGGACCTTCATGCTTACTTTTTTCTAAAAATCATACATTTTTGAACGGTTCACATCATAAATTCATACGAAATTGCCAGCTCGTAAAATAGCTGCATTTCCTTGTGAGATTGGGTTGGATAGACAGAGGAACTAAGTGTCCAGTTAAATGTTGTTTGTTGACTTATAGAACATCACTGCTCATTTCATCTGAAATCCCTTTGGATATGACCCGGTGCTGAATAATTTAAAGCTTGACAGCACAGCAATTCACATTCCATGAGCTCCTAATGTGAGAAATGGAGAAGAGGCACCCTGCGTTGTCTATGTGTGGCAGGCCTTATAATTGTTTTCAGACATATATGTATGTTAGTACAACAATTTAGTTTTGATTATGAGCTGTACACACACTTACATCCAAATGTGATGTATTTCTGTGTAAAACAGGATGTTTAGCAAGAAAACAACTGTTTACCTGAAAATTGCCATTTTGATGGCAAAGTTTTATTTTGCTACTTTGAATTACTTTGAAAACAGAAAAATCTGATAGATGTACTGATAAATAATTCACAATAAATCAGGAATGTCTTTTCAGAAAGCTAATAGAGTTTATTTTGGTTTCACATTGACTTCAGAATGAAAATGTGTGTTTCTGAAGGTCTTTGGGTTTTGAATTGAATTTAAAAAAAAATATTTCTCTAGTCTCTCAACTTTTTGTGAAAATACAGAGATTCATCATTTGTCTTTCACAATATCAACCACTTGAACCAAACCTAAATCAAAAACAAGAAAAACAAAGGCAGGTTAACAGATGTTTATCAGGAGAGTATTGTCTACACGTCTGTTTAGGAGCCTCAAGGGCTGTAAAAATCTGTGAGATTTATCTGTGGGTGGATAAAAAGAAAGACCTAGTGTCAGAGCATCTATACACCATCACACAAAAGATGACACTGACACAGGACGTCAGGGAGATTTGTGACGGTAGAAGCGAAAGAACAACCATCTGCACAAAATCCTCATTCTCTGTTTCAATTCCACCGCAATCCTGTTCACATCACTGCCCTCCTCCTCTCTATGGAGTTCTTTATGAACTCAGTCAGAATTTCTGACCTCTGTGAGAGCTATAAGCTCGTCTCTTAATCTCTCATCCTGCATGTGATTGACCAGAGGAATTAGGGCAATTTAGAGACATGATGAAAGTGACAAAACCTAAAAAATCCTAAGTAGACTGTAACTGGTCCTACTCGACCTGCTCCGAGCGGGATTCAAACCGGCTTTTCCAGCATGGAAACGGTCGCACTGACAAGGACGCTAAAGAATGCAGTCTCTAGGATGCCTCTTGAGGCCAGGATATATTATTACATATATTACATTTTCTTAAGAAAACATAAGTGGTGTTTGATGCTTGCTCCAAAAGTGCTGAAACTGCAACACTGTCAGGGTGTTGCTATGCTGTTGCAAAGAGTGAGTGCTCCATATTTTGCTACATGCATGTTTCCAGTATGTGCTGGGTGGCTGCTATGGCATTGCTAGTTGGTTGCTAGGATGTTCTGGGTGGTTGTTAGGACGTTGATAGTTGGTTGCTAGGGTGTTGCTAAGACGTTGCTAGGGTGTTCTGTGTGTTTTTAGGTGTACTGAATGGTTGCTAATGTTTTTAAAATGTTTGTTAGGATGTCACTATGCAGTTGCCAAGGTGTTTTGAGTGCTCCTTGTTTTGCTACATGGTTGCAGCATGTTTCCAATGTGTGCTGGGTGGTTGCTAGGGCATTGCTAAATAATTGCTAGGGTGTTCTGGGTGGTTGTAGTGCATTGCTAATTGGTTGCTAGAATGTTCTGAAAGGTTGCTAGCACGTTGCTAGGTGGTTGCTAGGGCACTGCTAATTGTTGCCTGGGTGTTCTGGGTGGTTGCTAGAGTATTGATAATTGGTGTTAGGGTGTTGGTTTGCTAGAGTGTTCTTGGTGGTTGCCAGGGTGTTCTGGATGGTTGCCAGGGTGTTCTGGATGGTTGCTAGGGCATTGTTAATTGGTTGCTAGAGTGTTGTGGGTGGTTGCTAGGATATTCTGAATGGTTGCTAGGGTGTTGTGGGTGGTTGCTAGGATGTTCTGAATGGTTTCTAGAGTGTTCTGAGTTGTTGCTAGGGTATTACTAATTGGTTGCTAGGGTGTTGTGGGTAGTTGCTAGGATGTTCTGAATGGTTTCTAGAGTGTTCTGTGTTGTTGCTAGGGCTTTGCAAAATGGTTGCCTGGGTGTTCTGGATGGTTGCTAGGGCATTATTAATTGGTTGCTAGGGTGTTTGTTTGCTAAGTGTTCTTGGTGGTTGCTATGGTTTTCTCTGTGGTTTCTAGGATGTTCTGAATGGTTTCTAGAGTGTTCTCAGTTGTTGCTAGGGCATTGTTAAATGGTTGCCTGGGTGTTCTGGGTAGTTGCTAGGGTATTATTAATTGGTTGCTAGGGTGTTTGTTTGCTAATTGTTCTTAGTGATTGCTATGGGTTTCTGGGTGGTTTCAAGGGTGTTCTGAGTGGCTGCTAGGGCATTGCTGATTAATTGCTAGGGTGTTGGTTTGCTAGCGTGTTCTTGGTGGTTGCCAGGGTGTTCTGGATGGTTGCTAGGGCATTGTTAAATGGTTGCTAGGGTGTTGTGGGTAATTGCTATGATGTTCTGGATGGTTTCTATAGTGTTCTGAGTTGTTGCTAGGGCATTGCTAAATGATTACCTGGGTGTTCTGGATGGTTGCTAGGTTATTAATAATTGGTTGCTAGGGTGTTTGTTTGCTAAGTGTTCTTGGTGGTTGCTAGGATGTTCTCTGTAGTTGTTAGGATGTTACAAAATGGTTGCTAGGGTGTTCTGAGTGGTTGCTAGGGTGTTGGTTTGGTAGAGTGTTCTTGGTGGTTGCTAGGATGTTCTGAAAGGTTCTGTGGTGTTCTGGATGGTTTCTAGGATGTTGCATAACTCGTGATTTGAGATATCCTTCATGTGTGTATCAAAAACAGTTTAATACTCAGGATCAAGGGTTTGTTCAAATCCATAATTCTGTATGAGCAATAATCATTGTGATTGCCTTAGCAACCAACTTGCCTGACCAGTCCCATCAGAGTGCACTTTCAGCCACATCAGAAGGCAGTGGGCTTCTGCAGCCGTCACAGGAGTAAATATGTGAAGAAGTAGCTGATTGCTGAGGGACGTGCTTTGATTCAGCGCAGCTCTCTACACATATAGCCATCTGCGGCCCTGTGAATCGAGGGGGTTTCATTCTCAGATGAGATTTACGGCAGCACACGCTCACTACACAGACTGCTGGGCTGGGCTGTGTATATCATGTAGCAGGGACACAATAGTGTTGTGTATCTTGCACATGCCATGAAGAGTCAAAGTTAAAGCTTTCAAAAATGAACAATAAACAAACCCAACAGGTGCACAGAATTGTTACTGTGTAGAATATACGGGCCTGTCTGTGAATACCAGTAATAAATTTGCTTTTATGTACCAACCAAAAAAGAAAGAAAAAAAAATGCTCATGCTCGACCAAACACTGTTATCATTAACAAAGTCATCAGCAAGTAGTTTTTAACCCATTTCACAACCTCAAAGTTAAAAGTAAATAAAAATAATAGGAAATCACATCTTAGGCTACATAAAGAAAACCGGCCTTTTTTCTATTCTAACATTTTCATGACTGTTTAGCGCATTTAACCCCTAGATTCTCATTACAGGACATTGCAGCCATTTGACTTGATTTTTTGCATATACACTCTTTTCATTTAAATAAGTATAAATAAATATATGCTACCATGATGTAATACTTTACAATGTAAATAAATTAGTGCTGTCAAATCATTTACACACAGTACGGTTATTTACGGGAGTGACAACCGCATTCTATAACTGAACTTACACCCGCATTCTCTGAATATTTGCGCTGTGTATGAGCTGTGCGTCATCTTAAGGTGTTAGATCCAGTCACTGTTCTCCATCGGAGTGGCTCCCGTCAGTTTTGTGTTTCTTTTCCAAATTCAAATGCCGTGTTATGCGTGAGACGTCGCAAAGGACGTGACAGGCTTGTGCAACACTTAAAGACTCCGGCTAGCGCGTTTGCATGCTGCTGTTGATTAATGAAGTTTTGATGGATGAAGTCGCGGTTCAATTAGTCTCTTGTCATGTCAAAAGTGATAATACTTTTCAGTTTTATGGATGTCGCCATCTTTAAAATTACATTGTTCACTGTCGTTATGGTTACTAGTAAGAGAATACGGGCTTGAACGAGACATTTCAAGACTCACACCTGTAAGTAAATGCGGTTGTCAATCCCGAAAACTGACAGTGTGAATGTGGCCTAACATAAAAGTTTGTGTGTGTATATATACATGTATGTATATATATATATATATATATACACACACAGGTGTGGTCTGATCCAACAGACAAGCTGTAGCTCAAATTGCTCAAGAAGTTAATGCTGGTTCTGATAGAAAGGTGTCAGAATACACAGTGCATCGCAGTTTGTTGCGTATGGGGCTGCATAGCCGCAGACCAGTCAGGGTGCCCATGCTGACCCATGTCCGCCTCCAAAAGCACCAACAGTGGGCACGTGAGCATCAGAACTGGACCACAGAGAAATGGAAGTAGGTGGCCTGGTCCGATGAATCACGTTTTCTTTTACATCATGTGAATGGCCGGGTGCATGTGGGTCACTTACCTGGGGAACACATGACACCAGGATGCACTATGGGAAGAAGGCAAGTCGGCGGAGGCAGTGTGATGCTTTGGGCAATGTTCTGCTGGGAAAACTTGGGTCCTGCCACCCATGTGGATGTTACTTTGACATGTACCACCTACCTAAGCATTGTTGCAGACCATGTACACCCTTTCATGGAAACAATATTCCCTGGTGGCTGTGGCCTCTTTCAGCAGGATAATACGCCCTGCCACAAAGCAAAAATGGTTAAGGGATGGTTTGAGGAGCACAACAATGAGTTTGAGGTGTTGAATTAGCCTCCAAATTCCCCAGATCTCAATCCAATTGAGCATCTGTGGGATGTGCTCAACAAACAAGACCAATCTATGGAGGCCCCACCTCACAACTTACAAGACTTAAAGGATCTGCTGCTAACATCTTGGTGCCAGATACCACAGCACACCTTCAGGGGTTTAGTGGAGTCCATGCGTCGACGAATCAGGGCTGTTTTGGCAGCAAAAGGCAGACCAACACAATATTAGAAAGGTGGTCATAATGTTATGCCTGATCGGTATATATATATATATATATATATATATATATATACAACTTTTATGTTATATGTGATTAATCGTGATTAATCGATTTGACATCAGCACTAAAATAAATATTTTATTGTAATATTTAATATCATTATATTTCATGTAGGAAATTCAGGAAATTTATTGTCATGAAAATGTCATGATGAAAAAAGTTAAGACTTTTTCTTTATGCAAAATACATTTTCTTATTTCTTTTGATTTTGGGATGAAATATAATCTTGACTGGTTTCATGAGATTTATGCATATCAAGACAGGGACAAAATATCATTTGAATACTTTATTAAATAATTATAATCAAACTGAAAAAGAAATTCCACCATCAGAAGTCACATTTTTTACTTCTTTTTTTTTTTTTATGTTTTCAAAACAACAACAGCATCACTCTGTGAGCTACAATATATGCATGTGTACTACTTCCAGAGAAAAAAAAAAGCTCAAAACTCTCTGGACTGTGCTGTGCCAAAAAGAGCACAGAAGGTTTCAGAAGCTACACCAAGGCTGATGGTGTTTTAAGAAGGAGAGTTCAGGAGCTACATAACTACAGTCCAGAGAGGTTTTGTGCCCAATTAATGAGCTCAGTTCAAAATAATCCAGATTGGCTTGCTCTTTGAAAGGCCTCCACCAAAAGCTTTTGTGGCACAGCATATTGTTTGTCTGTTTGAAGATGTCAAAGAAAGCCGATAGATAGTGAAAAATAAATTGATGTCTAGCAAGACCAGAATACCATTTGTGCTGAAATAGAGGTGAAGACATGGGTGGAGAGATGATTATTGAGACAGCGTCACCATCTTTCTGATGAATTAGTTAAAGCTGACGTGTGTATTCAGTTTAATGTGCAAGCTGATTCCACTAAAGAGTGCAAACATTGTCGCTCTTTTTATGAGTTAAATGACACAGTAACATTGACTTAACCAATGGTTAGGTGTGGGACTAAATGCTTGTCTGACCAATGGCAGATATTTTTGCAATTCCATTGGTGGAGATTGGTGCAGAAATTACACAGAGTAAAACATGTGTTAGTGACCGTGTGTTGGCCTCTATTTCATGATAGCCACAGAGGAAATGACAACAGCAAAATGTTTGTTACTTCCTGTTTGGCTATGCTCTTCACCCTGAGCCTCACATTTCAACAGCACAGGCTGTAAAGTGTGTGATGCCTTAGCACTATCAAAGCTGGATTTTTATAAATATTAAGTATTCAGAGTAAAGGTACCCAGTATAATTGCCAAAGTGCACAGAACAAGCTGTCACTGAAACAACCACATCAAAAAACGACAATGCAAACAGAAGTCTGAATTAACATTCTAATACTGTTGACATAAGATTTCCCAAACCCGGAATGAGCTGATAGGATCTTTTTCAGTAAAAATAATAATTATCATTATAATAAAAAACAAGCAAAACTTTCCTTTTAACCTTAAATTGACATACAAACTGAAAAAAGGACAATTAATTAAAAAAAAGAGTCAAGATGACATGTACACCACCACAGCAGCAATTCCTGAATGATATACATGCAGTTTTTTCAGTAATTTCACATTGATACAGGCAACATATTTACACCACACTGCTTCTGTCTCTGCGGTGAGAGACTCTACATGGCGTTCCTTTTGTATTCTACATACATTTAGCAGCATAGAAAACATTGATAAAGTAGCCATAACTCATAGAGTAATGGCGAAACCTATTTAACATCCAGATCCTGAGTGTCCAAATATAGAGCCACATGTTGTAGTGTCTTAATTCAGTAGTCTTAAACTTGAAAATCACGTCACTCATCCCATCCGTAAGTTTCTTCATTGGAAAATCCATAGAGATTTGAGGTCTCTGTATGCTTTGTCACATTAGAAATCTCCACGTACAGCAGATTGAGGTGTAATGAGGACGTTTGTGCAAGCACGTCCTTCAAAGGTTGTTTGCACGCTGTTTCAGGTACATTTGATTGACTGGCAACAGAAGAAATGATTCTGCCAAACAGTAGCATTGATGGAGTGGAAAATGGCTCATGAGATATGATTATTCTAGCCTGAGTAAATTAAAGTTTCTGTCTCTATAATCAATCCTTTTTAAGTCATGGCTTTCCTTGGGTTGCTGTTTTGTGTTTATGTGTGAGCGATATTCAGTATCTCTAATGTTTAGGTAGACAGTTTACATCCAGATCAAGGCACAAACGTTTCACATCCGAAATATTTATCACCATTCATTACAAGTTCAAAGCAAGTATGGAAACTAGAAAACTTGCTGCCTTCAAACCAGCTCACAGGAACGCCACTACAATGTCGTAATTATGAATAGAAACCCATTGCTTTCCAAGTTGGGGTTGAATCAATCAAAGAATCATGACTATGTTTATCATAATAAGCAGTAATTTTGAATATATATGCATTTTATGTAATGATGATGAGGATTAGCAATAAAGCCAATGAGTTACACACTTTGTGCTTCCTTTATATTGTCAGGAAGTGAAAAAAGGAAATAAATATACGTAACACATCCATTTTATTCTAACCAAACTCACTTGAACGTACATTGTCATAATTATGACTTCATAATGAGGAATTCCCAGGAGAACTTGAAGGCAGCAAATATTCCAGAGAAATCCCAGAGACACACGAGAGAGAATCAATGGAGAAAGAGTTCCAGCAGAGGAACATGGAGGTGAGCCAGACACGAGAGTGTGAGTGCAAACAGTCCTAGTTGGAAACACAGCAGACAACTCCACATCGCACAAGCCCATTGCTAAGGCTGCGCACGCTAGCTATGCAACAACGGCGCTCTGTCATCGCTCTCTGTACACAATAAGGGCAAACTAAATCACTTTAACCAGAGAGAGGAACACAAGTGATGTGTTTGTGAAAGGCGAGAAGGATGGGGGAATCACAGAGGACCAGGAGGGATATTTACACCCTATATATGCCAATCTTCTGTCTATTGCCACAAGTTCCTGTAAATAACATCATCCCCTGAGGCTGAAATGGATATGGAGATCTGTAGATACATCAACTCTCTGTACTCTCTGTAGGTTTGTATCTCTTCCTCTATGCAATTGTGTTTAGCAGGGAATAATTACTGTGACCACAAAGCAGCCGGTGGGGTCACAAATTAAGACTGCTACAAATTGAGGAAAACAACTCATGCTTAGAGCGTACGTGGTCATATTTCAAATCGTGTTCTCTTAATATTTGTATCTTCCTATAGTATTACACTATGCAAATACACAAAAAAAAAAAATGCATAAATTTGCATATCTACTAAACGTTATTGTTGCAGAATGTTAGCTTCAAAGCTAACAAACATGGAATAAAAGCCACAAAACTCTAATCTGAATTTTATGGGGTCTCTACCCTGGTGAAAAAGAAGTACCCTTTAGAATATTAAATTAAAATGTATTATAGTTTAACATATGACAAATATATATAATAGAATATTTAACAAATACACAACATACAAGTTTTCTTAAATGCTTGTCAGTACATTTGGTAGTGCTCTTTAACCATAATTCAAAGTGTATGTACTTGTCATGCACTTAAACATATTTGTATACATTACAGAAGTGTACTTCTTTAAAGCATGACAGAAGATTATTAAAACAAAATGATTTAAAATATACTTTAAAGTAAAACGTTTAATTTGGCATTATAGCTAAATGAACTATGTAAAAGTGTACTTAAAGCATTAGTTCACTTTAAAATGAAAATTACCCCAAGATTTATTCACCCTCAAGCCATCCTAGGTGTATATGACTTTCTTCTTTCTGGTGAACACAATCGGAGTTATATTAATAAATATCCTGATGCATCTAAGCTTTATAATGGCAGTAAACGGGACCAACAAGTATAAGCTCAAAAAAGTGCATCCATCCAAAGCAAAACGTACTCCACACGGCTCCGGGGGGTTAATAAAGGCCTTCTGAAGTGAAGCGATGCAGTTGTGTAAGAAAAATATCCATATTTAACAAGTTATAAAGTAAAATATCTAGCTTCTGTCAGATCATCTTCTGTATTTAACTTACGAAGAAAGTGTAAAACTCTTGCAGTTCAAAATGCTTACGCTACGTCCTACGCCTTCCATATTCAACTTATGAGAAAAGCTTAACTGACGCAACGTCACTGCCATTATAGAGCTTGGATGCATCAGGATATTTATTAATATAACTCCGATTGTGTTCATCAGAAAGAAGAAAGTTATATACACCTAGGATGGCTTGAAGGTGAGTAAAGCTTGGGGTAATTTTCCTTTAAGTGTGTTAAGAAAGTATGTTATGAAAGTGTATTCTCTGCAAGAACAATTAAAAAATATATATACTTTTTAGATGTGAAGTACACTACAAGTGTACATTCAATACAGTTAAGCACACTTCTTTTTCACAGGAGTAAACCATTTTAAAGTGAAACTGTCAATCTTTCACAATTAAGGAAGTATTTGCTGTAAGTACTAGTTTAAAGTTCACTGTTCTGTTTGTTATATAACATCTGTGCAGTGCACAGTCAAAATACAAGACAGGTCTTTTTTGTTAGTTTCAGGAAGAGAAATCTCTTCTGATCTGAATGGCATTTTGTTATTGTGACATTTTCAGCTCACTCTGCCCAATTGCTGGCAAGGATCAAGAGCGGATTATCGCTTCAGCGTGTGGGAGAAGATGCATGCATATGCACGTGTGTATCAGTGCGTTTGCGATTGCTAGCCTGAAAATGTATGCGTAGTGGTTACAGGTCGTTTGAGTGAGCATGTGCTTATATATGAGAGCATGTGTGGGCTGAAGTATGCATTTAAAGTCGGCTTTTGCGGGGGAGTTTGAGTATGGCACCCATGACCCTGCCTTAAAACACAATAAGATTAACGGGTGCTTGCCGTGCAACAAGCTGCTGTCCCTGCTCTTCTGTGTCTGAACGCTGACACCTGAAACCCTGACCCAGAGAGGATGGCATCTGTTATATCTGCATGTGCATTTGTGACTATCAGTATGCATGTTTTATCAATAATTTCTGCAAGTTGCTTCAGTGGCAGAGGTGGTTTTGATGGACGATTATAAACTTTTTTGGGTCATATGAATAATGTGCGCTGATGAATTGTGCAAAAAATAAGACCAGGAGTGTATGTTAAGAAAGTAAACAGGGTCAATTTTGATTTCATGTTGGCCTTAAAGCACAGAAATCAGATATTTCAAAGAAACTGAAAAACTCTAAAGAGAGAAGATGCAGACACAAGTAAACAGCAGTGGTCTGACAGCACCAAATCTTTCTTTAGAGAATCCAGGCCTCTTTGTTCATATCTTTCTTGATCTAGAGGGATATGACATACTCTTATAGGCTCATTTAAACCTGAAACAAATTTTCACCGACACTACTGCTATGTAGACGCCAAGACATGCAAGACAGAACATATACTAGTGTGTACGGCCCACATAGATTAGCCATTCAACCTATAGAGCTAGTAAGCAAGGAGAGGAATTGAAAACCGTGCCTCAATGTGTGTGTGTGTGTGTGACACTAATCTGTTAATCTAGTTAATGCCTTTGCAGCTGGTGCCATAACGTCCAGCACATGAAATAAAAGGAAGGACAACAGGATAACCAACAGCTGTTGATGCTCACTGTTTGCTGCCCATCACACACACACACACACGTGCACTCCCACTAAAATTTTCTTAGTTGGTTGGTTTCTGTTGCAGTTTCTTTCAGACTAGATGTTGAAAAGGTAGAGGAAGCGAAAGGTTTAGCAAAGGAATTGTAACTACTTCTGAAAAAAGCTGGTTTTGACAACAGCATAACTAACAAGGTTAATATGTAGATGGACAGTTACTCCCTTCCTTTTGATGTTTATCCATAAATTATTATTATAATAAGATGGAGTTGAATGAGAAAGAAATAATTTGGGAAAAGCCTTTGTGTAAATAAAGGTTCCAAAGGGGGGGGTTCAGTAGTGATGCCATAGAAGAAGCATTTTTGGTTCCTCAAAGAACCTTTCAGTGAACAGTTCGTAAAAGCACCTTTTTTGTGTGAAGAACATTGTAATAATCTACAGAACTTTTTTTCACCTTAAAGAACCTTTTGTGAAATGGAAAAGCCCCATAGATGTTAAAGGTTCTTCATGGAACCATCAATGCCAACAAAGAACCTTCGGTTTTAAAAGTGTGTTATTTTTATACTGTTTCCATATACTTTCTTCTCCTGCTGAAAAGACCATCACAGATGGTCATCAGCATGCTTCTTAACTAGCGTAACCACCAAAAGTCTGTGCAGTTTACCAGCTAGACCAGCACCCAACTAACATAAACCAGCCAGGACAGGTCTAAGCTAGTCTTTTCAGCAGGAATATGTTGCATCTTTCTGTTTCTTGCAGAATTTTCAGTAAAAGGGAGTCCCACTGTTATGTGACAAGGCATATGGGGGGCCAGAATGATGGTGGGGGATGCTGACAGTGTCACTTTCGCAGAGAAAATCTGCCGTGTCGTCTTTTCACCGATCCAGTACTCTAGCGTAGTCCTGCAAACCGCAACCTCCTTCGCTCTTCAGATCGGCAAAGATCTGCGTGAAGAAATGTGGGTCTGCGTTGATGCGCAGCATCTTGGCACTGGTGACGTCGATAATGGCCAGACAACGGTCCCAGAATGCCTCTTTCGCCGTCTCCACTAGGAAGGGCTTGAGCGGGTATGAGATCTCGTTCCCCATGTAGGAGTAGGACAGGTACAGACAGGTTAGTAGAATTGCTTGGAGCTCATGCTCTGAAGACACCACGTCGCCATCCACCACATCACGGCACAGCATGTACACGAACACCACGTTGGCTGGGGTCACAAAGGCTTGGTCCTGCCAGCCCTGGAGCAAGAGTGAGCGGTCTACAGCGCGCAGCCACAGAACCGGATCTGCGGGGGAAAGGTGCTTGAGCCGATAGCAGCGGCCACACAGAAACTCGCCCAGGCAGCGAAGCAGCTCACTAGTCGAGGCCTGGACGATCACACGCTTGGGTGAGGAAGTGCATGTAGGCGCAATCTTCTTAACAGAGGAAATCTGCTGCGGTTTTCCATAGCCCAAGCCCAGGCCCAGGCCTAGACCTGCTGGACCCTCATAGCTAGTGAGATTGGCGCAGGAGAGAGACTTTTTTACATTTTCGTGGTTTAGATGCAAGACCGGATCCTTTTGGTAGATGTTATTGTTGTTGAGAGGAGCCCCAACGGCGCCCTGACCTCCAGGATAGGCTTTTTTGGACTCACCCCGCTTCTTGGTGGAGGCCACCAGTCGTTTCCAGGTGAGAGCGGGGAGGAAAATGGAATGGCCGCGTTTGAGGTTACGGTCCTTTTGAGTGTTCAGCGAGCGGCTGCTCAGGCTTGGGTAATGGCTTAGAGAACCGGGCCGGTCGTCATAATAACCAGATTTTCTAGGACCCGGCGAAAGGGATAGTACGGTACCCATGAGTCCACTGAGGTGGTGAAGCAACCAGCTGTGTAGGTTAATGTGGCTCAAAAATAAAGTGCTTGTGCCTCACTGTTTGAAAGCTGGAAGGTCAAGACTGGGTTGGTGAGGGGCATGGATGAGTTCCTAAGAAGATTATATGCAAAGCATTATAATAAAAAAATTACACTTTTAAATGATAGTTAACAAATATAAATTCATGTAAATAAAGACAGAAGCCTCTGACATGTAGATTTGAGTGACACAAATGAACAATGGAATCAACAATGAATGAAGTACTTTTTACAACATTTATATTGGTAATGGTAATTTATAGTTATGCAACGGTTCTGATTCTCAAACCTAACTGGCTTCTTCTGGAATTATTTTCATTGACAGAGAAAAATACACAAACTTAATGGCCATTTTTTGTCAGAAATGTAAGTTACTTTATATTAAAGGGTAAGTTCACCCATAAATGAAAACCCTCATGTCGTTCCAAACCTGTAAGACTTTTGATAATCTTCGGAACACAAATGAAGATATTTTTAATGAAATCTGAGAGATTTCTGTCCCTCCATTGTCAGCTAAGCGATTACCACTTTGACGCTTCAAAAAGTAAAAAAAAAAAAAAAATTGTAAAACTAATCTATATGATTTGAGTGGTTTAGTCCAAAATTTCTGAAGAGATACGATCGCTTTATATGCTGAACAGATTTCATTTAGGCTTTTATTCAATTATAAACATTCATCACCGCACACATCGGTTGTGGTAAATGGAAGCTCAAGCATGTTCGCTTGACATGCGAGAACTAATGAGATTCATTCTCGTGTTACGCAGCACGCTTGATCTTCAGCAAGAACTGATGAGGATTTTGTTCTCTGATCAATGTTTATATGTGAATAAAAGCCTAAATTCAATCTGTTCGTCATATAAAGTGATTGTGTCCCTTCAAAAAATTTTGGACTAAACCGTTTAATTCATATCTCTTTATGAACTTTTTAAAGCATCAAAGTGGTAGTTGCGTAGCTGTCTATGGAGGGACAAAAAGGTCACAGATTTCATTGAAAATATCTTCATTTGTGTTCTGAAGATGAACGAAACTTGAGGGTGAGTATATGAAGACAGAATTTTCATTTTTGGGTGAACTATCCCTTCAATTCAAATCTAGTCAAATAAAATTTATATAGCACTTTTCATAATACTAGTTTTAAAGCAGGTTTACAGAAAATCCTAATGTTAATGTTTATAATATCCTAATATATTTATGTCTTATAGTCACATTTAGTAGATTAGAGCTGGGTAAAAATATAGTTTTCATTTTGTGATGATACAAGCAATAGATTATGCATGCCAACAAAGTTGGACATACACCTATACATCCAACTTTACATAAAGAGCTGTATTATTTTTAATTTATAGTTTAATTTTTTTTTGCAATGAAAAAAAATCAGGCAACTGTTTATCAACATATAAAATAATGATAAATATTTAAGAATCTCCACTATTTCTTTCTGTCACTAATAAAATAAGTCAGTTTGTTCTGACCTTTTTTTTCAGGTTTATTTCACCCAAAATAAAAATTCTGTCATGATTTACTCATCCTAATGTTGTTTCAAATCTGTGAACTGAAAAATAAATTTTGTGTAGGCTACTGACGCATTCAAGATTCCAAAATAACATAACATCAGCATAAAAACACTGTAAATGTTTCGAAATAATGACAAAAAGATTGAAATTAAAAAAAAAAAAAAAATCTTGATATTCGTATCTCTTTGGTGTGTTCATAATAATTTGCGAGAGAAGGTATAATTGAATCGTGAATTAATCACAAATGAGTCTGTTGTTTTCAATGGATCAGTTGACCAGTTTACAAAACTGATCTGAATGATTCGTTCACAAATCCGACAGAATCGTTCGACTCACTGATGACTCAATCATCCAGTCGTAGCAGTTACAGCTCATTTCAGTCTGTTCCTCACACAAGGCTACTGTTTTGAATTACATTAGAAGAGATGTATATGAACCAGATTTGTTAATTTTATTATATCGTTTTATGGTGTTTTTGTGTCCGCTTTGAAGCTTGAAATCTTAGAAGTCCATATTCAATTGCATTGAAAGAGTGAACAGCACATTAATAACATTTCTCTACAGAAGAAATCAAGTCATATGGTTTGGAACAACATGAGAGTGATAAACCAAATAGGGCTACAAAAAAAAAAAAAAAAAAAAAAATGTTCAACTTCTCACTCAAGTTGTATATTTTTTTTAAATAAAAATAGAAGCAAATAGCAATGTTCTCAGACTCTTTGTGTAGATTAGCATTGTACCAATTTCGTAGATATTTGGTAGTTATTTTACTCATAATACCAACCGAGTCTCTTGAGAGAACAGGCAGAATCTGACCCACTTAACTTGGACAAGAGGGTCATCTGAACCACAACATGAAAAAAATTAAAACCCTAAACAGCATAATTTTCTGGATTTTACTTAATTTTACATTGATCATGCTCCTGTATATTCACGTTAGAGTAACTGTTTTGTAGAGCTGTATTTGCATATGCTATTTTATTCCTGATAATAGCAACATTAAAGTACCTGAATACTTGAACCAAATTGTTGTAGTTAGTAAAGTTTTCACTGCAATAAAACTGGTAATTTGGTATTAGATGACTCTGTCATCAATAAAGTTTAAATGACAGAAGAATTCTGACTCTGTTTAAAGGAGATCCCATTTTAATCTATTATGAGTTTTACATTAGTAACATTGGTCACTGTACTATTTAGGTTATCATTAGGTTACAATGTTTTGCTCACCTGTTCGGCGGACATCGGTGGAGCGCACCAGTTCAACCCCGCGGCTTGACTGCGTCTTGCACATCACACACACACGCGCTGAAACGCGCCGCACGCGCATAAATGTTTGCATTAAATCCTTCCTTCACGCAACTATACCTGACTCTGACAACATAGTAAACTTAAGCGCATCCAACAGGACCTGTTCTCTGTGTCCGCTCCAGTTAGAAACAAAGTCATTCAGGTTCACTGATGTCGTTCCTGTTTAAATGTCCATTATCCAGAAATGCTGCTCGTTAAGTGTCCTCATTTGAACGCGAATGAATTTGAAGGAGAGGATTTACACCACATAAAACTTTCACGGCATTCCAGTTCCATATCTCATAGTCCACCTTATGCAATTTGAACAAACAGCTGATGAATCCGAGTATGTTTGGGCCAAAAATATATCCTATTTTATGCAAAGGAGCACTTGCGCATATAGAGCCTCCAGCCCTGGTACTGACAGCAGGAGGAGTTTGTGATCTGGTCCTCTGTGCAGCACATCAGGCTGTCTGTTTTCAGCGGAGGCTCCTCCTCGCGACATGTGACGCACCGCTAATATCGTCCGATTGACTGACTGGCAAACAACAGCTCTGTAGATACACATGAACACATGTAGAGCCCATACAGAAATACAACAAGAATTTGGGCAGTTAAGACGTTTGACTTCATAATAAAATCCGAAGTGGCATTTCCAAACAAACCACAAACCCAAAAGTGTGTGTTCATTAAAGTCACCATGAAATCAAATTTGACAATTCTTTTTTTTTAATGGGATATTGCCGTTTTTAATACAAACCCGATTCCAAAAAAGTTGGGACACTGTACAAATTGTGAATAAAAAAGGAATGCAATAATTTACAAATCTCATAAACTTATATTTTATTCACAATAGAATATAGATAACATATCAAATGTTGAAAGTGAGACATTTTGAAATGTCATGCCAAATATTGGCTCATTTTGGATTTCATGAGAGCTACACATTCCAAAAAAGTTGGGACAGGTAGCAATAAGAGGCCGGAAAAGTTAAATGTACATATAAGGAACAGCTGGAGGACCAATTTGCAACTTTTTAGGTCAATTGGCAACATGATTGGGTATAAAAAGAGCCTCTCAGAATGGCAGTGTCTCTCAGAAGTCAAGATGGGCAGAGGATCACCAATTCCCCCAATGCTGAGGCAAAAAATAGTGGAGCAATATCAGAAAGGAGTTTCTCAGAGAAAAATTGCAAAGAGTTTGAAGTTATCATCATCTACAGTGCATAATATCATCCAAAGATTCAGAGAATCTGGAACAACCTCTGTGCGTAAGGGTCAAGGCCGGAAAACCATACTGGATTCCCGTGATCTTCAGGCCCTTAGACGGCACTGCATCACATACAGGAATGCTACTGTAATGGAAATCACAAAATGGGCTCAGGAATACTTCCAGAAAACATTGTCGGTGAACACAATCCACCGTGCCATTCGCCGTTGCCGGCTAAATCTCTATAGGTCAAAAAAGAAGCCATAACTAAACATGATCCAGAAGCGCAGGCGTTTTCTCTGGGCCAAGGCTCATTTAAAATGGACTGTGGCAAAGTGGAAAGCTGTTCTGTGGTCAGACGAATCAAAATTTGAAGTTCTTTTTGGAAAACTGGGACGCCATGTCATCCGGACTAAAGAGGACAAGGACAACCCAAGTTGTTATCAGCGCTCAGTTCAGAAGCCTGCATCTCTGATGGTATGCGGTTGCATGAGTGCGTGTGGCATGGGCAGCTTACACATCTGGAAAGGCACCATCAATGCTGAAAGGTATATCCAAGTTCTAGAACAACATATGCTCCCATCCAGACGTCATCTCGTTCAGGGAAGACCTTGCATTTTCCAACATGACAATGCCAGACCACATACTGCATCAATTACAACATCATGGCTGCGTAGAAGAAGGATCCGGGTACTGAAATGGCCAGCCTGCAGTCCAGATCTTTCACCCATAGAAAACATTTGGCGCATCATAAAGAGGAAGATGCGACAAAGAAGACCTAAGACAGTTGAGCAACTAGAAGCCTGTATTAGACAAGAATGGGACAACATTCCTAATCCTAAACTTGAGCAACTTGTCTCCTCAGTCCCCAGACGTTTGCAGACTGTTATAAAAAGAAGAGGGGATGCCACACAGTGGTAAACATGGCCTTGTCCCAACTTTTTTGAGATGTGTTGATGCCATGAAATTTAAAATCAACTGATTTTTCCCTTAAAATGATACATTTTCTCAGTTTAAACATTTGATATGTCATCTATGTTGTATTCTGAATAAAATATTGAAATTTGAAACTTCCACATCATTGCATTCCTTTTTTATTCACAATTTGTACAGTGTCCCAACTTTTTTGGAATCGGGTTTGTATAAATATTTATAAAGTATTTATTATAAATTATTTATCCGTGCACACATATTTTTAATTCATGTACCCTCATAACCTTTAATCAAAATAACTTCCCATCTCTTTTGCAGTGACATTTCTTCTTTATTCTGATGACGTGTTTACTGGCGTGAGGGCAAGACAACCTGTCAATCACATGAGATCACAGAAAAAGCGAACCACAACGATCCAATCAATTCCTGATGGACAAAATCAAATCCAACTCTACATTTTTCTCGATCAAGAAGCCGTTTCACTCATATATACGTCATAACGGGGACTTCCGTCTCATGTCAACTTTGTTTTTTGTTTTATTTTCTATTAATCAAACAATCCTAAAAATTTATCAAAAACAAGCAATTAAAATTAATAAAAAAAAAAATAAAAAAAAATTAAGTAGCACAACTATTTTCAACACTGATATCATATATAAGGTTCCTACAACCAGCATACGGTTTCTGAAGGATCATGTGACACTGAAGACTGCAGTAATGGCTGCTGAAAATGAACTCAAATAGAAAACTTTTTAAATTGTAATATTGCACAATACCATTTTTTTGTTTGTTTGTTTTTTGCTGAGATAAACTAGGCTACACCACACACACACACACACACCCCACACCTGCTACACACACACACACAATTGCGAGCTTTTCATATATAAAAGTTAACAAATATCTCAATGTAGGATCTTTCTAAGGTTTTGCATCTTCTGTCATAGAGAGAACAATTTCCCCTTGTTGAGTAATAATGGCATAACATGGAGCTGATAAGATCACAGTAGCACAAGAACTTTGTTATATCACTTGATTACAAAACGGCTCAGCAAATACAACAAAGTGTTCCTCAGAAAGAGTGAGTTGTAACTCATGACAGCTCAAGCTGACAGGTGCCAGTATGAGTGGTTTTTGTCAGAGTGCACATTTTCACCATTCAGCAAACAAGTAATTCTGTGTGGTTGCTGTTGCACATGCTTCCCTTTCTGCCTAAGAAGGATTTATGACCTGGGTTCAGCACATGGCAGTTAATGAATCAGATCAGTGTGTTATAGACTGAAGGGGCATGAAACGTGCAGTTTGCAATGATAAAGGAGCTGTGTAGAAATCTCTCTCTGACTTTCTCTTGTTGTCTTTTTAGTCCACATACTACCTGTTGTCAAGCCATTTCACCTTCTGTTGGTGTTGGATCGGCAGAATGCAGGGGGAGATACTACCTTTGTAAAAAAAGAAGTGTGCTTAATTGTATTGAATGTGTACTTCGAATCTTAAAAGTATATTACAAAAAAAAAAGAAGAAAAAAAAAAAAAAGTACTTTCAGACAATATTATATTAATGAAAAAAGGCCACTTAAGTGTACTTAAAAAGAGTACACTTTTATGACTGTTTCTTAACACACTTACAGTAACTACACTTTTAAAAAGTGCACTTTGTAATAATGTTAAATTAAATGTTTTACTTTACAGTACATTTTAAATAATTATGTTTTAATAATGTTTTGTTGTGCTTTTAAGAAGTACACCAATTTTGATACTAAAATACCAAAGCACATGTAAAGTACTTGATTACAATTTTAACTTTAGAGGGTTATTCAATGTCTCATTTAAATTTTATATTTAAAATGTACTAAATTGCATATAAATATATTTGCAAATATATCTGTTAAATATATTTGTAATTACATATTTGTAATGATGATGTACTAAAACATCATCATTACAAATGTGTAATTACAAATATATTTAAATACATGACGCACATTTCAGTATAAATGACTTATTTTAGTTTACCATAAATGCTGGTCAGCACATTCATCAGCACACTTTAACCATATTTCAAAAACAATAAAAGTATGAAATTTCATATAAATATGTACTTTAAGTCCAACTTAAGTATGTCAAAAAAGCACTCTAAAGATCAGATAATTTCATTTAATACAATTTAATACAAATTTAATACATTTTCATTTAATTGCACTGTTTTTGTCCAAAAACATTACATTCAGTCTGCACTTAATTGTATTCTTTTAAAGTATATTATTTCCATAATAAGTACTCTTTTTAAAGGTAAGATAAAGTGTACTTCTTTTTCAAAAAGGTAGACTTGGTAATGGGGTGATAATTAAGAGTAACTTTGGAAATGGAGCTAATGCAATTCTTCAGTCCTTAAACACTATAGCACCCTTGAGTAAGACAATAAGTGACCTGTGACCACTGAATTTGCAATCTCAAAGACAGTGAAATCAAATAAGTAACAAACTGACAGAGAATTGTTTTCTACATTCAGATATATGCTGCCCTCTAGTGGCCAAGTGCGAGAAAGCCTAAACGTCTATAGACTGTGGCAGCATCCGAAATCACATACTTCTCTAATATATAGTAAAGATTATGTGACAAAAGAAGTATATCCGAATTCACAGTGCTCATAAAAAGTGTAGGCAAAATGTACCCAGATGACGTACTACTTCCGGCGAAATGTGTCGATGGACACTTTATGGAGGATTTGTAAATAGCAGTGAAGCGACGCAACTGACACTGGTAGATCACATGATAATGACAACACGGCGAATGTAGTACGTCCGGACTGCATTCATACTACACGCATTCCTACTATACAGAACATACTTTTTTTTTAGCGGTTGGGAAGCAATTACTTATTTAAAATAAGTACGTACTCAAGAGAGAATGCGATTTTGGATGCAGCCTGTGATTTGAACTCCGCTAGGAGCACACCCTGCTTTCTCCAATGAGAGATATAGGAAATTACAGCTGAAATCATATAACATAACATGACCAAACATTTAAATGATTGCCTTGGCCAATGTGTAAAGGAAAAAGGTTTAACCATTTACAAATAGTAAAACAATAGAATTTTAAGGATTTATTGAAATAAATCATTCCAAATGTTAAACGAGTGTTATTAAATTTCTTTTGCAACAACAGAATTTTTGCTTCAAGGCACATAATGGTAGAGTGAATTAGGGTGATCCGGGACATTTTGTGTACTTTTTTTTGTACTGTAGTATATGAGTGTGTGTGATAATATTTTTATTATATATATATATATATATATATATATATGACCCATTTGTCCCATAATCTGGGACAGTTTATTTTTAAATCTGGGACACTCATTCAGAAAAGCCTGTATTGCTGTAATTTATGCAGTTTAAGCCTGTTTGACCAAAAGTGAGAGAGCATGAATGAATGAGTGAATGAGTGAAAGAGGAGCTTATGTACATCATAATCAGAAATAAGAAATATTTACACTCCTAACATTAACTGTGGCGTGTTTCTCTTAGTTCTTGTCTCAGTGACATCAGACCCATGAAATCATGTGATCTGAGTGAAACTGTAACCCAGTAATATAGAAATGTTTACATAGACTAGATAGAGAAAAAAATGTTCCTCATAACCCAATATCCCAGTTTAACCTCACTCAGCCTATGTGATCATTTTTGCAAGTTTCTCTTTTATTGATTGAAAATCGAAAAGAAACCTTCCATGAAAAAAAAAAAAAAAACTCTTGCTAGTATTGAAGAAACATTTGTACAGGGGCAAATGTAATATTTTAATAATCAAACACTGAAGAACACATACTGGTTGATCTGAATATTGATTTGAAAACATTTCCTATCTATGGTGGTTATGGCACTGTGTGTGTATTTATTTCGAGGTATATCTAAAACTTGCCATGAATAACTAAATATTCTTATATTACACACGTGTCACGTTTGATCCGTGTTTGAGTTGGACTATAGCTGCGTCTCATTTCGGAGGCTGTGTCCTTCAGAGGTCGCATTTGAAGGCTGCATACGTCATCAAGGATGTCTTATTTAAGAAAAGTAACCATAAAAATTGACTGTTATTCCTTGTGAGGTGTAAAATGCTGCAATTTCTTTCTTACTTTGCAATCTAATGGTTACTTTTCTTAAATGAAACCGCCTTGATGTCGAATGCAGCCTTTAAATGCGACCTCTGTTTCCTGTGTTCTCATTTGTTTCTATGGTGATTCTCATTTGGTTCATTCTCTGCACCTGTTTCTTGTTTTCTTTGACTGGTTTGCCTGTGTATTTATAGCCCTGTGTTTGACACGTTCTTTGTCAGATTTATTTGTTTACCGTGTTTTTTCCTGATACCCTGAGAAATGTTTATTCTGAGTTTTGTTTTTATGAAACTGCATGCAAATAGATTCAGTCTTTTATTTTCGTTTTTGCTGCATCCACTGCATGACAGAACGAGGCAAAAGCCAGGCAGCAAAATTGTATTTTTCTAAATTATTCTTATAACATCTTTAACTGTGGAGTTCATTTCTGTTTTTACATGAATATTTGAAATATCGCACAAAATGTCCACAACTTGATCCTTGACAGGTTTTAAATCAATACAATCAATATAATTCAATCAATATAAATCGAATTCACCTGTTATGCATTTTTGTAAATGTCCTTATTCATTTTCTTCACTAAATTCTCGCAGCACACTGAATGACAAATACATAGTAGATCCCTGTCCACGGTGCTGAAATTAACAAAATAACCTCACAATCACAACCTTTTTGGATGAAAAACAGGACAGGGAAAACCATGAGAAAAGCACCAAATCACTGAATTTAATAACACATTATGGGGTTTTATAATGAAACCCTACTGTGCGTATTTTTAAATGTAAATGTAGTATAACTACATCAGGATTTTTTTTATTAGCAATGTTTGCAAGCCGCCATATTCACAGTCAACTTATATAGTCATATTAATTGCCTGTATTAATTTACAACCATATTAATTGCTTAATTGCTTTTAAATCTTTAGGACATTAATTCCATTAGCTTTGTATTTTAAAGGGTTAGTTCACCCAAAAATGAAATTTCTGTCATTAATTACTCACCCTCATGTCGTTCCAAACCCATATGACCTTTGTTCATCTTTGGAACACAAATTAAGATATTTTTGATGAAATCTGAGAGCTTTTTTTTTAATCCCCCATAGAAAGCAGCGGGGGATAAAAAAAAAAAAAAAAAAAAACCTCTTGGATTTCATTAAATATATCTTAATTTGTATTCTAAAGAAGAACGAAGGTCTTACGGGTTTAGAACGACATGAGGGTGAGTAATTAATGACTAATTAATTAATGAATTAATTTTATTTTTGGGTGAACTGTTTAAGGTTTGCTGATTCTCATCCAAATAGCACATAAATACCACACTTATATTTCAAGCATACATGATGGTGCGCAATGCAAACTTGTGCAGTGTAGTGTATAATTTTGATAATTTCTACCCATCAAAATTTCACAAGATAAAAAATTAATTTTAATCACTATCTCTTCCTACCTCTCTGAACACACACATATACAAAAATACACAAGTAGACATGATGAGGGGATGTAGTGTGAGGCTCATGTCCTCAGATTCATCTGCTTTTGGTACAGCATAAAGTCATCTGGTAAGGAATCTGTACAAAATACCAGGAGAAAAAAGCTGAGTCACTCTGAGACTAAATCACTGTATTGAGCTGCACGCCCTCTCAGTCACGCGCCTTCAATTTGAAGCACACAGCACACTGAACCATATTACAATTTCGATTTTAAATTTTGATTAATGATGGAAATGTTCAAACTGACCCTCAGATACTGAGATTCCAGAATGCATCTCACATCATGTTACTTACCATTGCATCTATAGCCGAGATTAGACCATATGACATTCTCCTGGGAGAAGCAGAAGACGCCCAAACGCCCTCCTCTCATAGTGGTGTCTATCACGACTCCTGAATCAGCCACCAGGGCTGTACCTTCATACAGTCGTAATCTGTACCATAGATATAGAGAACCCAGTCAAAACTTAATATTTCAAGTTTAAATAGTAAGAGATATACTTGTGTGAGTCCTTATTCATAGAAAAATGTTTTATGTATCTCCCTAAGTTAAATCAGATTAGCTCTCACCTTATGTAGCCCACCTGTGGGCGGTGAGCGAGGTGCCAGCGATAGGACGTTCTGTCTTTCCAACCCACATTTCTTGGGTCCCTCCAAAGCAAAATAACTTCCCCTGGTGTGTCTCCTGTGTGCCACAGGGCATTACGCAGATACTCACCAGGGCCTGTACGAGACTTCACTGCCTGGAAGAGTGAGGTAAAAAGAGAAAGAGAAATTTCTGGGTGATGTTAGTAAAATACATTCAAACATGAATATATACACTACTTTTCAAAAGTTTAGAGTCAGTAAGATTTGTAAAGAAATTAATAATTTTTAATCAGCAAGGATACATTAAATTGACCAAAACTGACAGCAAAGAATTTTACATTGTTCAAGAAAAAATATTTCAAATAAATGCTGTTCTTTTGAACTTTCTATTTGTGACCCGTGCTAGCAAAATGAGTCGAAATGCACACTGGCTAATTTTGAGCTACAGGCAAAACAAGTGAAAAATTAAGCCCTCGTCTAGCGATCCCAGTGTTCCAAATAGCAATGAAACATCTAAAATTATCTTTATTTGTACGTTTTCTGAGAGGAGTACTTTTCTTTTGATCATGAAAAATGCCGTATTTCTCTACTCGCTTCTCTACGAATGGTGCTTCCTCTCAGCACAAGTTTGGTATAATTTTAAACCGCAGAATTCCAACTTTGTGAATATTCATAGCGAAGTCTCGATGGCATGAATCTGAACTAATGAAATGTGATTTTCAAACTCATGCTGATGTAAACAAAACAATCTTACTCGCACTGACTGACAGATTCGAAGCGCGCACACAAAGACGCCTCAGACAGCGCGTGATTCCGATATACACATATTCACAGAATTACAGTATTTTAAAAAATCTGTTTTGGCGAGTATTCACGCAAACATTATATGTTATGTCTCAAGTGAATGTGATACTTTTAAGTATACTTTAACAGTAGTAAACTTTGAGTACACAACTAGTTTACAACTACGTTTTTTGTTTGTACTGCAACTATACTACAAGTGAACTTATAGGTATACTGAGAGTTTAATAGTTAAATACTGTACTTGTAGCACATTTCTTAGTTTATGAAAGTACACTTTGAAGTATACTCTCAGTAAAGTAGTTTAGTAGTTTTATACTGCAAGTATACTTGTAAGTTATCTTTAAGTGAACTTAACATCATACTTAAAGTTTACTGTTTATATATTATTTTTGCACTTTAAGTATACTACTATGTTCCTATTTAGGTATTAATTTTTAAACTTGAAATATACCTTTAACTTTAAGTAGATTTAAAGTAAATAATTCCTATGTACACTACCAGTGGACTATACAAATATTTACATTGTCAGAATTAGGAACAAATCTGTTTGCTTTACAAATCAACAACTACAAGCCAAGTACACTTAGAATGCTTAACTGTAAAAGTATAAGCCAAATATACTTTTCTGTCAGTATGTCAATTAAGTGTAATTTTAAGTATATTTCAGATTAGTACATAGAATATATTTCTGAGAAGTACATAAAAAGTAGACTGAAAGTATACTTTCTTATTTTTTTAGTCTAAAATAAGTATACTAATAGCACACTTAATGCATATTTTAAAATTACTTTACCTTAAGCTGTAGTCCAGGCTGGGCTGAGGCTTTAAAGGGTAAATTCTGCCAGTACGTCTGTTCTGTCTGTTTCCACATCACCACATAGAAGCTGGAAGAGTCTTGATAGCCAAAGATGAAGCCCACGTAATCATCATCAGTGGCCGTGTTCACATGGATCGTGCCCTCAAAATCAACACCATTAAAAGCTGTGTAACCTAAATAGAGAATAAAGAGGTTAATAGTCATTGAGACACAGAGATGTCAATCTGTTGGAAGTGAAGTAAATGAACAGTAAAAGTCACAAAACACTAACTGTGATTTTATGGAGTCTGTATGAAAATGTGAAAGAGTTTTATGTAAAAATATTATTTTATCGAAGTTGTGAGTATGTTTTTATAAGAAATAATATTTCAGTCTTTATACTTCAAAATTTCAAGTTAAATTCAATGTGTTAGTTGCCATTTCTGTTTAATTATTTGTGACATTTACTAGCAATTTCTGAGTATAAATTGTTTTAAAGTAAATCTTACATATATTTTTGTTCAGTGTACGTACCCACAGCCAAACCAGGGTCACTATTCATGGTCTGCACAATCTCCATGCCCTAAAAAAACCACCAAAGTTGTTTTATAAAACTTCAATACTATTATAATACTTTATAATAAAATAAAAGCCTAAAATTATAATTAATGTAAATGATCATTTGTAATTATTGATCACCTGATTTAGTACCACCCAATTGGGGTCGATCTGAGCATCTCCTTCAGGGTCAAGGATGACTGTCTGGAACGCCCTGAAATCTGTCATAGTGACCTCTGCACTTTCAGGGCACGCATCCAACAAGTCATTCACCTTATCATTGTCAAAGTCTGTCTCACACATGTCACCAACTCCATTGGCTGATGGGAGAGAAGGTACAAAACAAATATGTTCATTTTTAGACTGGGTCAATAAGACCCTAGTATATATGTGACCTGTAAAGAATACTAGTATACTGGTTACTGCATAATATTATTTTTTAATCTGAAAAGTCTGAGTCTTTGAGTTCCTTTGTCACACTGGAAATAGAAAGCCAAGTCAAATACACTGCACTGTGGGACACAGTATGTTTTGCAATGTACTCTGTTACTGCATTCTGGCAAATATAGTAGGTCATCCAAAATTCACAAACTGTGCACTATATTTATACTGCAGTAAGAGTAGTATGCTAGTATGCTTTTTTAGTATGCTACAGAATTAAGAATCAGACCATCAGAGTCTTTTTGACTGGGGTTGGGAACAAGTCTGCAGTTATCTGGGCCAGGAGGGAGGATATCTGGAATTCCATCGTTATCATCATCATCATCACATTCGTCCCCAGTGCCATCATTATCGGAGTCCAGCTGAGAACTGTTGGGCACTTCAGGACAGTTATCCCTCGTGTCCTGATATCCATCACCATCCCTGCACACAGAAAATCATTTACACTAGGTTTATAAACACTGAATGTTAAGGAGATTTTGCTGAGTAATGAATTACACCACACAAGAACATTAAAACTGACTTATACCAAAAGGAAACAAACTTAAAACAAGTATTACACTTTAAGAGAACTGTAAAAATCATTTAACCTGTTCTTGGGTAAAATAAACATTTATCAGCACAAGTACTTACATGTCCTTGTTTGTATCACATACATCTCCCACCAAATCGTTGTCCATATCTGACTGAAAAAAGAAAAAAAGTAAAATATGAGAATTAATCATTGCATTCATACTTGAAAAGCAGGGTTGTTATAGTTCCTGCTCCTTTGCCTTCAGTGGATCAAGTGCCACTATTTGTTCACAAAATCCAACCAGTTTCATTTTATTTATTATTTATATGCCTCTTTAATAATTATGGAACAAATGTTGACACAACTGATGTCATTCAAGTGCTCAACTCTTGTTAGTTAACAGCAGTTGTTAGCTAACATGAGTTACTGCATCTGTAGCTATCATGTTCATTTTGAATCTTCATATTTTTAGGAATACGATTCAAGTTTAAGTTGTCATGTTGTGGAATTTGCCTATTGAAAATGTAACATTTTAATTTAACTCTGCTCAAATGAATGAGCAGAGTTCAAATTAAAGCAATGAGAAATAAGCAGTAAACGATTTATGCAAACATTTTTTGTCAGGTAACCTAAAAAAAACTGGAGTGCCTCAAGGTTCAGTGTTTGGACCTCTACTCTTCTCGATATGCACAACCTCACTGGGCAGTGGGCACTATCAGAAAAGTACACAGCTTCTCTTATGATTCTACACAAATGATAGAGATTTTTTTATGTGATTCCAGCCTGACTATCTCAGCTGTATCTCTGCCTGCCTTTTTTAGACATCTCAACCTGGATGAAGAACCTTCAGCTTCAACTCTGGTTGGTACCCCCTCTTCCCTTCCCTTTACCATTAAATTGATCCCTTTGTCTAACCTGCAAAGGATCGTTGATCTCAGGACAGCTGTCACACGCGTCACCCACACCATCTCCGTCTCGGTCTGTTTGCATGGGATTGGGTATTTTAGGACAGTTATCCAACATGTTAGGGATGCCTGTGAAAAGAATACAGTGGTGAGAATAGATGATGTGGTACAATGCTGTAAAACCACTAAACAGTTAAAAGTGAATAGGCCAGTACCATCTCCATCTATATCATTGTCACAAATATCTCCTTTGCCATTGCCATCAGTATCAAGCTGATCTCCATTGGGAACGTTAGGGCAGTTGTCGCAAGCATCGCCATAGGAATCTGTGTCAGAGTTCTGCTGGTCCTTATTGGGCACCAAACGACAGTTGTCCTGGAAACATGCCAAATTAGAATAGCTACTGCTTAGGATCTGTCCCACAGACAACTTGCTTCAAAATATTGAAAATCAGGCCATCAGCCCATATAAAAACAGTGTGGTATCCAATTATTGCTTAATATTTAAAGAATTCTTAGCCACTTGATCAGAAACCTCAACATTTTTAATTCCATCTCCATCTGCATCCTCGTCACACTGATCACCAATCCCATCTCCATCTGTATCTTCTTGCCCAGAGTTTGGGGTATTCGCACAGTTATCCTGCACAGGGATAATATTAAAATTATTAATATACATATTATACCAAAAACATGATTAAGAAATCACAACAGAGATGAAAATATATGTTTTGCTAAAGAAAAACTGTCATCAGTTAAGCAGAAAACTATTCAAAGGTTTGCAAACAATGAAGTGGACAAAATGTGGCAAATTCAATACAGTTGTGGGGGTTTTTAGCGTTAAAACCTGCTTCTCATTCACTAACTACCCACAATCTAATTTAACCAGGCGCTATTTGGACTGGTGTTGCAATGCAAACAAGTAATACTCACAATTAAGTAATACTCAGATGACCAACGTAATTTTGTTTAAGGGTCATTGACGAATAAGGTTTTTAAAAGTGAAAAAAAACAAAAACACAATGGAGATATAATTAAATTTGAAGATTCATTAAGTGTTAACAATGAGATTATGTGGTTTTTATAATCATTTATAATCAACACTGCTTTTGTAATTTTTTACAATATGGACAAAATTTGTCACCAAAAAACACTTTTGGTTATACCGAATGACGATATTTTCAAACAATGCTAAACAGGCTGATATCTATATGATATATATGATAGATAGCAAATGGACAATCAAACATTTTTTATTTAGTACAAGTTTTAAATATTACAACATTTTCCGTTTTATAGCGGTTGTACCAAATGACCTGATGTTTCGGGACATGCGTACGAGCAAGTAAAAACATGAATTTTTCAAATAGTTAAAAGAGAGTTAGTTACTTTGCTTCACAACCATGTCCTGTCCAGGTCCTGTCACATAATTCTGACCGCATGACTTGATCTAAAATGGTCCCTTTATATTGGTCACTCTGAATGACATTAATAAAATTAATTTTTCCAGACATTCTTTCTTATATCAAAGCAACAACTTCTACACATACTTTTAATAATAAGTTAAACATACATCATATATTTGTTAATATATGATGTTATAAAATCATGCCAAAATAAAAAATATATACATTTATTATATTTTTAGATATTTTAATCACAAATGAAATGGCTGTATTGGCCTTTGGACGGTTAAACCGAATGACCTTTTTTTTTGACACTTCAAAATCTTTAAAATACCTTTATATGTAGCAAAATATAATTAAAACCTTTGAGATTGATTAAAAGAGATCTAGTTGTACTACCTTACATACTTAGGATGTCATATCTTTGTTTTTTATTATTATTAAGGTCTTTGGACAAAAAAATGACCCGTCACGTCATTCACCCTTAAACAAGATGTTTGTGCACCTTGTACTAATCAAGATGGTAGTAATTCATCAACTGATGAAGAAGAGTGTTCTAACCAGTATTTTCAGTATTTTAAAGAGCTGATTCAGGTGCCTGGATTGAGTCATGCTGAACCGACCTGTGCAATACGGCATGAAAATTTTGTTCAGCACAAAATTAATGTTTGTCTGCTGATGCAAAATTCTTAATTGGGTGATAAAACAAGGCAGATGTGCAACTAAAATAATTATCAGTGGGTCCAGTGTATTCTTATCGAATGAGTATGTACCGCTCTGCAGTGTTTGTCGTTGTCAATGCATGGAAGAGGCTCATCAGGGTAACCATCAATGTCTGAGTCTGGACCACAAATGTTCCCATTACCTGCCCAGCCAACGTTACACTGCGGGACACAAAATGGAGAGAAGGATCAGCCATTTGGACAATTCTGGATTTTTTAGTTGAAAGAACCAAATAAGTAATCCATAACATTAAAGTATTTGTCTTCTCACTTAAGAGCTGCATGTGCTTCAATTACAAATGAAGATTTTGGATTCAAGATTCTCACCAAGCAGGAAATGTCACTATTGCGGCCCATCACACAGTGTGCATTTACATCACAGGGGTTATAGCCCAGAGTTTCACACGTCCGCCTTGCAAAACAGCCTGCAGTCTGATTACCCACAAATCCTGCTTTACACTGGCCACACTTGAACGATCCCTATGAAAAGAGAGCAGTCGGTTTGGTAGTGGTACGTTCGTGTTTCATCACTTATGGCTGCTCTGTTTGACTTGCCAATTCTGGTGATAATTTATTTAAAGTGCAAATTTTGACAGTTTACTCACCACAGTATTTATACAGACCGAGTTGGGAACACAGGCACTAGAGTACTCAGCACACTCATCAATATCACTACATTCCTGAAAAAAATAAACAATATTCACACTGTAAAAGTCTTTTCACACTAAGAAAAAGTTAAATGGTGAAGCTAATCATAGACATAAAGTCTGCTCAATGAAATTAGTAATTTTGAGGCCTGAATATGCCAATGTCTTTACACTGTAATTTTGTTATCCTTATTATTGTTGGTTGTAATTGTTTTTGTTTTTTTGACACATTTTTACCTGCTTGTGGCTCTTGGCAAACTCAAAACCAACTCCCCTGAGTGTTGGACCAGTGAATCCTATGGGACAGGACTCACAGGTGAAACCTTTAGCTGTGTTCACACAAAACTCTGCAGAGAAACAGGGCTGAGCAGTACACTATAACAAAGAGAGATATTGAGAGAAAAAAGAAATGTATGGCGAAAATGTAACTTATGTTTTAACTGCAACTTCCATTTTCTGCTGCAGCACTGTCTATATCAATATGCTATGTATTTGCTAAGATGTCATGAGTACGGCTATATAGTTGCTAGCTGCTTGCTTCAAAAGATCCAACCCCCAAGCCTCTATAGTATTCTGGTCTCTAGATACCCTTGTGAAAAAGAAATGTTTATAATATGTGTTTTGGTTTATATATCTATATCTGAAGACTTCAGATGCAGGAGCTGCTAAACGCCACCTCTGTCAAAAATGAGATAAAAATATTAAGTGAATGCTCTCAGCACATAGTATACGTTCGTCAAAAATCGCTAAATCCCAGCCTCAGCTCGGTTCGAAATACTGGTTCGTTAGCAGAAACGTCTGCCACAGAAACCACTTCCCTTAGCCAGTAAAAGTTCACAGAACCAATCAGAAGATGCAAATCGAATCATATGATTTCAAGAATCACAATGAATGAATAAGTGCGTTTGAGCCAGCTTTCGGTTGTCGAGCTGAAAGTTTTTATCCAGTTTAAAGAGATTTTTAACTAAACAAGATGGAGGAGTATGATGAAATGGATGAACCTGTGGTAGTTTCAGTTACTGGCAAAAGGAAACGTCATCAATTCTGCCCGTTCTAAGGCTAAAGAAAATCGTTACAGTGGCAATGACAGGATTTCAAGAGTAGCATGTAAACACAACAGTGTTTCGTGTGCTGCTGTAACTCTGACAGAAATGGACATAACTTTATCTTTGGTGATTTTGCAACTGTTTACTTTGTCTTATCCAAAGAGGTGGACTTAGAGGTTTTTGCAAAAAAAAAAAAAAAAATCACACATGGACTTAGCTGGTTTTGCAGCAAAAGACAATCAAATTTGTTAAATGACAATGAATGGACTAAAGTGACATTTTTGAAAATAAGGCATTTCAATAACTTATTAATAACCATTGCCATTAAAGTGAAATTACTGAACCTAAACATAGGAGCCTGAAAAAAAAGAAGCTCATTTAAAAGAAAAATGTCAGTTGGACTTAAGAGATTTTTGCATCTGAAGTCTTCATATAATCTTTATGTTCTATATATATATATATATATATATATTTTAAAGTATATTAATTCTGTAATAAGTACTCTTTTTAAAATTATGCTAAAGTGTACTTCTTTTTCACAAGGGTACGACTCGGGCAAACACTAATAATAATAATAAAAATAATAATAAGCTATGCAATCTTTGCAGGAACCTCGTCAATGTCCTGGCAGTGTGTTCCGTTGCCTGTCATGCCCTCTGGGCAGGGGCCACACTGATATCCTGGGTACGTCATACTCTCCATGCAGCTTACACCGTTAAAGCAGGGGTTAGGATGACACCGTGACTGAGGCTCATGGAATCCTGATAAAGAGAGAGCAACATACAGATTATCTCTATCCATCTTATTTTTCACGAAAGAGCGGGTGCGGCCATTTGTAAATTTAATGTCTCTAGCTTCTGGTGTCATCCGCTTCCAGTTATTATTAGATGTACCAGACAGCTCGTTATGCTGCTTGATATTGCAAACTCGTATTTCTTACCATATTATTTTAATGTATTGTCATAATTATAAACATACTGGTTTGTAGTGCAATTAGTTTTACCATTCACTGTACTTTGTTATTCTTCTTGTTATTTCCCTATAGCGGTTAATGAATCAGAAGTCTCACACATTCACAGAAAACAGTTTACTTCCATGTTGAAAAATAAGGTGAATACCATGAGTCTTCAGACATTATCAAAACCTGACCTGCCATTATCCTGTTCACATTCTTTCTCCATCACTTACCACACACTTGACATTCAAGTATGGTGTTTCTGATGAGAGACATCTCTTTTGTCTGAAAACACAGAAAAGCAGAGAGGATTTAATTTTATAAAATCCCAATAAAAAACAGAAGTGTGTAATATTATACCTGTTCTCTGATATCCTCTCTCAGCTCTCCCATGATCTGGTTAAAGATTATCAGCTGTCCAATCAGAGCTTTGGTGTGATCACCTGGCCATATGAGAGGGTCTTTTTATTATCACAGAAAAGCATTGCAGGCATAGAGATAAGTGATAGTACATTCACATGATTATAATATATAATAATATTTGATATTTACCAAGGATGGCGTTAATGTCACTGGTTACTGTAAAGAAACAACAGCAACATTTTGTTGTTCAAAAATTTTCTTGCTCTAAAACAAAATAATATACATACAAATATTTTGGAGTCTGTAAGATTTTTTTTATTTATTTATTTATTTTTATTAAATGTGTTATTATGTGTAATGCTATTTTTAAATGATTTTTTAAAAAAATGTAATGCATTTATCTTATGTTTACAAAATTAAAGTAAAAAGAGTAGCCTAATATTGTGAAATAGTGTTTTCCATTTGAATATATTTTTAAATATAATTTATTCCTGTGATTTTAAAACTGAATTTTCAGCTTATTATTATCAATGTTAAAAATGTTGTGCTGCTTAATATTTTTTGTGGAAACTGTTTACATTTTTTATGATTCTTTGCTGAATAGAAAGTTTAAAAGATCAACATTTATTTTAAATTTAAATTCATTCAATTAAAATTTGTAACACTATAAATGCTGACACTTTTGATCAAGTTAAAGCACACTTGCTGAATAAAAATAACAACAACAAAAAAATCTCACTGACCCCAAACTTTTGAACAGTAGTGTATATCACATTCTCTACATTTTTTTCAAAAGTTCATGAATATATGGGCATAATTTCTACATTGCCACAAGAGGGCAGTATGATGTCATGACAAAGGAATACTAGCCTACTGCTCACAGTATACTGTCCAGTATGTACTGTATACTGCCTACTATAACAGTCTGTGAAAAACATTACAGTATGTATTGATAAAGGTCTGACAAACAGTGGCATGCTATAGTGCTGTCACATTATTACATGGATGTTTAATAATTATTTTTTTAATCAGTAGTGCATTTTAACTTTAAGTTTGTTTAAAAATGTGTTCACATTTAGTCCAATCAAATAAAGATAGGTGGTTATATTATTTATAGTTCATTTGTCACACTGGAAATGAAAGGATGAACTGAGTGCATTGTTGGACATAGTGCCCAGTGTGCTCTGCTGTAAATTGCGTATTTTTCAAAATGTCCTGTAAGCACCTCAGCCACATAGCTAAAGTTCCTCTTATGCTGTAAGAAGTCCTTACCTGCATTGTTTATAGCTGTATCTCCTTGAAATGGACAGTCAATGAGGAGTCCAGCTGTAGCCAGAGAGCCTCCAAGAGCCAGTTTGACAGACTCTACTGAGCCCTAAAATATATATAGTACATATATGAAACATGCTCATTACTAACATATTTTTCACGTATCCTTATCCCTCTTCTTCCAGACTTCACTGTTTAACAAACTGACCTTCACTCCTGTGCACACAGGACAATTTATAAAATATCTGTCAGAGCCATATTTAAAGGATTAGTTCACTTTAAAATTAAAATTACCCCAAGCTTTACTCACCCTCAAGCCATCCTAGGTGTATATGACTTTGTTCTTTCTGATGAACACAATCAGAGTTATATTAATAAATATCCTGACGCATCCAAGCTTTATAATGGCAGTAAACAGGACCAACGTGTATGAAGTTCAAGAAAGTGCATCCATCCATCATAAATGTACTCCACACAGCTTCGGGGGGTTAATAAAGGCCTTCTGAAGGGAATCAATCGTTTGTGTAAGAAAAATATCCATATTTAACAAGATATAAAGTAAAATATCTAGCTTCCGCCAGACCGCCTTCCGTATTCAACTTACAAAGAAAGTGTAAAACTCTCGCAGTTCAAAACGCTTACATTACGTCCTACACCTTCCTTATTCAACTTATGAAAAAAGTTGAATAAGGAAGGCGGTCTAGTGGAAGCTAGATATTTTACATTATAACTTGATAAATATATTTTTTCTTACACAAACGCATCACTTCGCTTCAAAAGGCCTTTATTAACCCCCCGGAGCCGTGTGGAGTATGTTTATGATGGATGGATGCACTTTCTTGAGCTTCATACTTGTTCACTGCCATTATAAAGCTTGGATGCATCAGGATATTTATTAATATAACTCAGATTGTGTTCATCAGAAAGAAGAAAGTCATACACCTAGGATGGCTTGAGGGTGAATAAATCTTGGGGTAATTTTAATTTTAAAGTGAACTAATCATTTATGTCACTTAAAAAGTACAAACCACACAATTTAAAATATCATTTATTAGATGTGCAACTACTTTAAAGGTTCACCAAAAAATTAAAATTCTGTCATTAATTACTCACCTTCATGACTTGTCGTTCCAAACTCACTTTCATTCATCTTCGAAACACAAATTAAGATATTTTTATCCTCTCATCCTTTCACTCCATTTTCATGCATTAAAAAGCAAAAAAGACACTATGAGTCCACTACTTGCGTGGACTTGGAGGGACAGAACTCAGGTTTTATTAAAAATATCTTCATTCATGTTTCAAAGATGAAAAAAGTCTTACGGGTTTGGAACAGCATGCCAGTGAGTACATGACAAAATTGTCAAGTTTTACCTTCAAGTTTGATGTACAGTTACTTTGATTCACACTGACTGCAAAACAAGACAAAAATGTTCATCAATTGTTGACCTAAATGAATCACCTGTATCCTGGCATAAGACTTCTGCCCGGTGCGAACATCCACAGATTCTGCCTCTGATGGAAGCCCGACAAAGGAAGGGAGGCCCTGAGCAGAGTCGACCAAACGGCAGTTTACATAAAGCTCTAGGTTTATGTGACTTCGTCTAAGTCCACCAATTCTGAGAATAAGTGACTGGGTGCGTCCTTCAGCGAGGACAGGATTTTGTAAATTAACAGCATGAGCTTTTCCATCAGAGCGCAAGTATCGCACCAGTACTGAGAAGAGAAAGGAGAATTGATTTTTCCAAAGACAGGAATCATAAACAAAGACTTAAACTATTGAGAACCTATTGAAACACAAATTACATTTGTGGGAATGTTTGCAAAAGTATAACATGGAAAAAGCACTTACATTTGTTGATCTTGCCTACAGCAGCAATCTCCAGGTACTTCTTGTTGTCCTCCTTATCATAAAGACCAAACAAAACGCCGCCGAGTTTGGGTGGCAGCATGAAGGTGGAGGTGATGTACAGATCTCCCAATGTCTGCAGAGCTCCAGACAGATTCCCTATAGCTGCAGCTGTCTGACGTACATCATGGAGCTCCAAAATATTAATCACTAAGAGAGAGACAGGACAGATTTTAAAAGCATTTTGTTAAATATATAACATATTCATTATATTTTTACTTAACCTGTTATCTTCATTATTTAAAGAGGCCATATTATGCCCTTTTTTAAAAAAAAAAATCTTGATTTTGTTTTTGGGGTCTACTAGAACAGGTTTTCATGTTTGAATGTTGAAAAAAAAAAAAACATTATTTTTCACATATTTTACATTGTTGCAGCACCTCCCTTCCCAATCTGTCAGTAAAGCTCAGTTTAGTTTCTGCCTCTATGAAGCCCCTCCTTCCAAAAAGCGCAATGTGCTCTGATTGGTTGGCTGGATCAGTGTGTCGTGATTGGTCAACAGCTTTGAGCGAGCGTGTTTCGAAAATGTCACGACTCTTACCATAACTGAGAGTTTCAACACACTATAATGACTCTGAAGTGGACTTTTTTAAATTTGCAGACCTTTTTCATGCTCAGACAGCAACATTACATGCTAAAGAAAGTTGAAAATGTAAAAAAAAAAAAAGGTCCTCTTTAATGTATGTTTGAATAAATCTGTCATGAAAACAGCCACCATTTAAATGTTTATATTTCAACAATGAATTTAAATAGACACATAATATCATTAAAGTAAATTATATCATATAAAAATTATATCAGTTGATATAAAAACTGCCATATGTGCAATTTAGGCCTAAATGTTTATGTACGTCTGTTTTTTTTTTTGTTTTTTTTGAGTGTCGATTATTAAATTAATCTTATTTATTAATTGATTATTTCTGTTGAAAAAACAACAACAACAACAACAACAAAAAACCCTATTTAGACAAGAAAATGCTTGTTTAGGATCCGGATACAGCAACACAGAACAAAGGTAATAATAGGTTTACATGCTTACGATATTTACAGGTGTAAATAATGAATGAAAAAACATTTTTGTGCACATAAATAACCACTTGTGTGAGATTGAGTATAACTGGACAAGAAGTAAGTGGCATCTGACCAACACGTAAAATGACCGACCAAATGCTTTTGGACAGTCATTTATGAGTGCACAAAAACATTTATGCTTGGAATTGCTGAGACCAAAATAATAGACTGACATGCAACAAATTAGTGATCCATCCAAATAATGATGCAACTTTATAGTACAGACAATACTGAAGAAATTGGAAAATATGTAAGTGCCACTATCTGATAAAATCTAGTCATCTTTCCTGAACATTTCTCTTTGTGATGATACACGTCTACAGCCCAACTCTCATGCTCCATTTGTGCAGACATGCACAGTTTCATCTATAAGCACATTCTAACACATACGTAAACACAAAGAGCTTTTTAAGATGATGAATTTTAATCTTTGAGTTAATATTTAATCCTCATAATCCACAGGTCTACATTCATATCATATAATTCTGACCCAAACTTGTGCCACAAACTTAAGTTGGCTCTGTCTCTCAGATTTTACCTATATGGTCCTTTATTTCTCTAATCTGCTGGTAGAATATGTAAATGCTTTTCAATGGAAATATGCACTTTCTTCTTTTGACTTCATTGCTTTAAGAATATTTTCTCTACATAAACATCCTTCAACCAATTATTGGTTATTCAACTGAGTTCATTTTTTGTTTTTTACATTTAAGTGCATTTAATACACACATTTATCAAATGCAGAATGTGCAATAATGCAGAAAATTGCAGAAATAAACTAGAGTTTTTGAACAAACAAGCCACAGAGACAAAGAAAGCCCATGAAAATCAATAATAGGGGGCAAATGCCCCTCAATAAAAAGTTCACTACTACAATCAGTTTGTACTGGGTAACAGCTTCCACTTGTTTGGGTGCATTGTCTGAGCACTAGGACTGGGTCACTAGGGGGGAAGCATTATGTGAGACAATAAAGAACAGTTCTGAATTAGGAATTAACGGTTTAACAGTGCAACTAACCAGCTGAACACTTTATGTCACCAAGAATGTGAGAGCACTCTGTTTACTGCAATTTTTTACATTGAACTTAAGGGGAAAAAACAGCAGCATTACAATCCAATGGAAAAAAAACCCCCACAAAAATTAGCGTTTGTATTACATTTTAAGATGTACTGTATGATCTAAATAAAAGCCCACCTTTAATTTCCGATGATTTGGAGAAGTGGCCAAACGCAACATACAGGACAAGCAGGTTTGGCACAATTTTCCTCAACTCCATCCTCTTAAAGTCCAGCAATATTGTTTAATAAAACGATTAGAATATATTCCAGTTAAAGTCTTGTTTTCCAAAGACACGAACAGCTCAAAGCGCCCAAGACCTTCATAACATCACATAAAACAAAAAAACAAACAAACAAAAAAAAACCCGCTGACCGGTAAGTCGTTGTGACCTGAACAGCCCGGGGTTCAAAGTGTCTGAGAGGGTGAGTCTGACTGCGGGTCCTCTGAGACTCCGCAGCGCTCAACACTTTCTATCCCAAATGAGAAACAGAAGTTGAGCTGCAGGCGACGGCAGGGGGAGAGATAACGAGCCTTGTCAATCAACTTACAAGTATTTATTGCGGGTCTCTCCCGCTGCGACTTCAGCTTACCGCACTGAGCTCCTCTCAGACTATTGAATTTCACTGTGCAAATGAAAATATCTATGAACGTTTTTGTTTTTGGAGAACTAAAATTAGATATTTTGAGTTTGGGTTCAATACATTAAGATTAAAGCTACGATAATATTTAGATATTTTGAGGAGGAAATCCATCGAAGCTCGCTTGAAAAAAAAAAAAAAAAAACCACTTGTTTACTTAAATGACAATGCTTATTTTAATGAAACTAACGGAAAGCGCTAGTGTTAGCTCATTGTTGCTATGGTTACCTCAGGCAAAAGCACTCGTTTGTTTGGCGCCAAAATACACGCTTTTACCAACTTGTAAACAAATAAATAAATAAAACACAGCAGCTTAATTTAGTATTAAACGATTAAAAACCAACAACAACAACCAACCAACCCCCCAAAAAAGAACAAAAAAGCAACGCCACTGCATTTACACAAACCTTTTATCTTCGGAGGTAAGCATGTCTTATCACATGTAAATAACAACTAAACATTGTATAACAACTAACAAAACTAAGTCACATCTGGAAGACAAATTATGCTAAGGCCTTTTTTCAGAACTAACTTTTTTCATAATGGATATGAAAAAAAAAAGAATACGCATTACGTCACCTTTTTCACAATTTCACGTTTTTGTAGTTTACACAGAGACGATAACGATAGGGGTGTTCGATTCCAGGTTTTTTGGAGTCGACTCCGACTCCCGACTCCCACTGTAGGAGTCGATGGAATCGACTCCATTTACATTACATCAAAACAGGGTCATAAATAAGGCAAGATGCCAGTCCTTACACACTTAATTAGTTTATCTTTCCCCAACGCGAAGTCTTAAAATCCCCTCATTAAAACAACACATGTTTAGCAAGACTGTCCAAATTAGTCAAATTTAGCGATGACTTGATGAGTATCAATGTTGCTACCTAGCTAATTGCAGACACCTAATTTTACAGAGAGAAAAGTCACGAAACACATCTGTGGATAAATGTATGTGACAAAGTTTCTGCGACAGCTCTCTAACGCGATTTGTCAGTGTCCGAATTCCTCGCTTCATTTCGTTCACTCCTTACTTTATATAGGCTATGGATTCGAGAATCAGTAAACAAGTGAGCGGTTTCGGACACAGCAACAGAGTCGACACCGAGAGTCGATTCCTGTGCTGGAGTCGACCCCGACTCTGGGGCTATTCAGAGTCGACTCCCCATCACTAGATAACGATCATTTTTCAAAAACTTGCACTTTGAAACCCTTTTTCAGAACTTTCGTTTGGTCCCCAAAACGCCTTGTCGAGTAAATTAACGGCTTTTAGTTGACGGTGTCATGTAAACGAGATTCTATTATTTATGGAATACAACTTTACAATCATGTCAAAAATATATCAAACTGCAAACCCAAGACAGTCATTGGTTCAACAAAACTGAGCGTGACCTTGGTTGACCCACTATAGTGGTAGCAATGGTGAGTCTTTCTAATGACATTTGAAACACTCTCACATATAAAACACATACGCCTCCAAAACCCATGGGAAGTAGGAGGCAGCAGTTTTCAACTAAATCTTAAACTTGATGCTAAACAGCAGCATAATTGGAACAAGACTACTAAAAGAATTTTGATCAAGATATGTCTTAAGATCATAAAACAAATGATAAAGTTAAACACATGCAAGCTGTGTAAACAACCATCTACATTCTATGTTAATCTACACACCTGATGACCTGATACTTGTTCTTAATGCTGAAAGAATTCAGAAAAAATGGCCTGGAAACTGTGTGCTTTGTTGTTATAACCATTAAACGCTGCTTACTTTGGTTTTTGTAAAATTATTATTTATTGACCAGAAAAAATACAGAAAATGCACAGCAGGATATGTCTTAAACAAAACATCTTGTCATTAAATGTGGAATCCTGTCATGACTGACATTGAAGATGTTTTGTAGAAATTGAGAAGGTTTAACCCTGTGAGGTATAGCATAGATCTGGCCTCGGAGCAACAAAACGAACGACCCCACTGTGCTTTGGGTTTCCGGTGAGAGATTGGGATTGGGAAGACCAGCTGTATAATGGCCACAGTCTCCAATTTAACTGCAATGTTTGGCATGAAATAATAAAGTTCTCGTCAGCAGTTCTCTCGAGAGCTCTAAAATCTGGCTGATTTATAAAGCTTTGCATCTTGAGTGGTCAAAGAGCTCCAAGATAGTTGGTTTAAGATAAGAAGTCTCTGACAAGTTTACTCTGCAGTGTGTTGGAAACGTTAATAGTTTGACAGTATGTTTAGTCTGCAGGACAGCATATCAGGTCACTGCACCAAATTAATGTAATATTTAGAGTTTGTCTAAAAGTTAAAGCACAACAGTGCAGTTGTTAATGTTAACAGCCTTTCTTCTGTATTTCTAATTTTGGAGCTGGTAACAGTCAGTTTCCATGAGGATGAATTGTACAGTTAAAGAGTTAGTTCACCCAAAAATGAAAATTATCCCATGATTTACTCAACCCAAAGCCATCCTAGATGTATATGATCTTCTTTCAGACGAACACAATCAGAGATGTATTTTAAAATATCCTTGCTTCTCTACTCTAAGCTTTATAATATTGTTGTTTTGAAGCCAAAAAAAAAAAAAAAATGCATCCATCCATCACGAAAGTAATCCATACGGCTCCAAGGGGTTAATAAAGGCCTGGCCTTCTGAAGCGAAGCGATAGGACTTAGTAAGGAAACTATATTATAAACTATAATAAACTATAATAACTAGCTTCCGGCAAACAGCTGTATGCATCGATTTGCGGCGGAAGAGTAACCTCTGACCCGAAGCATGACATAATGACGAACGCAGAAGCGCAGAGGACAGAGCAAAACAAAACAAAACATGAGTCACAAATTAGAAGTCTAAAACGATAATTTTTAAAGAAAAATGTTGGAGGATTTCAGTATAAGAGAAAAAGAGCTTGAGTTTGTTGCCCAGCCCTATTTGTCTGAACCACGAGAGATACATGGTACAATACTCCTACATCCTATGTGGCATTAGGGGGTTACTCATTTGCCACAAGTCGAGTTGCGCAGTATGTGTATGATTGTCCGCCAGAAGCTAGTTAATTTGAAATTATGAAGTTTTAAATATGGATATTTTTCTTATAAAATTGCATCGCTTCGCTTCAAAAGGCCTTTATTAACCCCCTGGAACTATACGGATTTTTTTTTTATAATGGACTTTATCACTACCATTATAAAGCTTGGAAGAGCAAGGATAATTTTAAATATATCTCTGATTGTGTTCGTCTGAAAGAAGATCATATACACCTAGGATGGCTTGAAGGTGAGTAAATCATGGGATAATTTTCATTTTTGGGTGAACTATCCCTTTAAAATGGAGCATAGACCAATTTACTCATTAGTGCATTTACATACATACTGCTGATAACTCCCAAAAATCAGTCTGTTGAATTATCCCATTGTCCCGCTTTACATGCAAACTAATAATCCTATGTAACGGAGGCCAGCAAGTAAGAGCTGTGCAGGTAATCCTCACTCCCCTGATCTCAAGAGGCGCACTAGTGACAGACGCTAGAAGCTGCGGCCTTTAGCATCCTTGTTAACGTGCCTGTTTCCCATGCCAAAAACGCCGGTTCGAAACCTGCTTGGAACGGGGCGAGTAGAACCGGAGGGGTTTCAGTGGTGCCGTGACCCGGATGGGAGTAACGTTAAGGGGGGTGAGTGTAAAGGAGGCCAGCTAGTAAGAGCTGTGTGGGTAAACCTCACTCCCCTGATCTCAAGAGGCACACTAGCGACAGATGCTAGAGGTTGAGTCTTTAGCGTCCTTGTTAACGCACCCGCCTCCCATGCCAGAAAGGCCAGTTCGAATCCTGCTCGGAGCCAAGCGAGTAGAACCGGAGGGATTTCACCTGTGATGCAAGTAACAAGATTTTAAATTCAAAAATCAGGTTATTCCCCGGTAAACCTAATCATTTGGGTATCTGACCGAGTATTCAATTTGTTATGTGAAATGTGATGTTTACTTCAGCTGTATGAGATTATAATTTCTTGGGACAAGAAAGAGTTGGAGTTTGCAATATATTTCCTCCTCCCCTAACGTAAAATGCTCACTCTGTCTAAATGTGCTTAAATCCACAGTAAGGACGCTTTTCTGTTACATATCATAAGTATAATATAATGTAGGTTATTGTGTTTACATGCTGGGAGAAATCAGGGTAAGGTCCAAAAATCTAGCTGTGTCGATCAGTTTATGCTTTAGCCGTTTATAACCTTACTCCGATAAAGGAAAACCGGTATAAGCATTTACATGACCACATGCATTGTCGGCTTATTAAACATAATCATGTTAAGAACGCACATGTAAACGTGCTTAATGTTATCCAGATTAAGTTTTTTGAAATGGTATCTTTACTTGAATGCAGACCAAGAGATAAAACTGAGAGATATCTTTTAATGACCTGAAAATCAAAATTCCTGTGCAAGACCTGACAAAATTACAGATTACTGGAGAATAACTATTATAGTAACAGTTATATTAACAATAATTAAAGTAAAAGGAAAAGCACCAATATGAGGCTCGCTTGAGCTTACATCAAGTGAGCGATTCTGCATGATGAGAGATTAAAAAGAACTGAGGTAATAATATGTGCAGCTCCGCTTGGAATGGCAGGTGAGCTATATGTGCCTGTCCCTAGTGGCACCCATCCCCCTTTTCCCTTTGCATTTAGTCCTGTATTTAGTCCTCATCTTCTTCATCCTCATCATCATGGCTAGAGTTCTTCAGCTGTGGCCGCTCACGCTTGATCGTAACAATCCCAGTGAGGATGGCGTAACCCAGCATGGCTCCCACAGCAAACAAAACAGAAAGAAACTGGTTACGGCGCTTGTGGGGCTCATTGTCGATGTCGCTGCTTTCAGGCTGAACATGAATCTTTCGACCTGGTGCCTCTGAAAAAGGGGTAGGTAAAGTTTACTTTGGTTAGTTTCAGCAAAAAGGTTAAGGGTTATTTGAGTCCCCTTTAACTAAACCAACCTCAGACCCCTTTAAATGGACCAAAAATTGAACAGAAATAAAAAGAACCCAGTTCTCTTTGCATTTACACTATCAGAGGTCATAAAAGGAGGCTCAGATCTATTGTTTACTTTCCATTCACATCAATGTTTTTTATAACCTTATGAAAATAAATTAAAATATTCATTATGATTAATGATAATAAATCATTACATTAAATGAAGTTTTTTGGTATTATTTATATAAAATATATACTACTACTACGAATAATTTTTATTATTAATTTAATTGAACCTTTTTAAATTTAAATTAAGTTTTATTATCATTGTTATTAATAATAAAATTAAGGAAAGTTGTTGGTACTATTATTCAAAATTACTTTTGTTGTTGCTGTTATAATAATAATACTTATTAAATTAATATAATATGAATAACATTTATATTAGGCCTACTACTCCTACTACTAATAACAATGCAAATTAATAATTTAATTTAAATGATTAATAATCATATAAATATATGAATAATAATACCAAAAAAACTCTAGTTTAACATTCATACGATTATTAATAATAATAATTTGTATTATGAATTTAAATGAACCATTTACACTAAATTATTAATTTGTATTATTATTATTATTATTATTATTATTATTATTATTGTTGTTGTTGATGATACTTTTTAATATTAAATAATATAATTCATATAATATAAGGCTTACTACATATAATAATAATAATAATAATGCATTATTAATAAAAATTATTTAATTTAACCATATTAAATTAAATCATAAGTTAATCTTTCGTATTATTATTTGTATTATATTCATAATATTTATTAACTACTACTACTACTACTACTACTACTACTACTACTTCTAATAATAGATAAAAAAAAAAAAAATGTATCACAATATATTAAAACAATATCCACCTCGTGCATCAGAGGGGAAGTAGAGTACTAGGATGTTGGAGCAGTACTGCTGCAGGTTGTTGAGAGAGCTGAGGTGCTGCTGGAGCTTTCCATTAGGCAGTTTGATCTTCAAAAGAGGAGCCAGGTGTGCAAACACATACGCATCCAGCGATGAGGGACTGAAAGCACATGAAACATCATGGTCACATATGCACAATCTCTCACACAAACACATACATGCACAAATTATTCAATTACACACAATTGGTGTTGCTTACGAGTCTCCAAAGAAGAATTTTTGTGACCCCAGTCTCTGCGATAGAAGGGTCATACATTCAAATGCATCACGATAAAGCTACAAAGCAGAAACACAAACACAAATATTAAGTTTCAATAAATCAAAACTGTTTTTTTTTCCATAGCCTTTCTCTAAACCCACCAAAGCAGTGATAACGTGAAGACATGTTGCTATGGCAATGAGTCATCTGATCTGACCCAATTCTTTCTATGTTGTGTAAACATGAGAGAGATCCTGCACAATTGTCCAGGAGTGTCTTTAAAACAAATTTAGACCACAGAGACTGTCAAAAACAAAGCCCACATATAGAAGTTGTTCTTGTGTTCTCGTGGTTTGAATGTAGCAGCTTATATTGAGAAAAGCTAAAAGGAATCTCTTAATTACATAAATTTGGATAAGCTTTTATTTTAGCATACATTATACCGTTATTGCATTGATCAGTGTTAAACTACACTGTTAAATAGTGAAAGCATTTTAGAAAGGTTGTATTACCTGTTACAGTAACCTGAAACAGTGCTTAAATCGATAACTAGAAACTGGTTAACATTAACCAATAGTATGCGCAGTTTCAGTTGCATTAGTTGAAATAGCTTTGGAATATTGTGCACCAATGCACAATCTCATACACTACCGTTCAAATGTTTGGGGTCGGTAAGATTATTTAACGTTTTTGAAAGAAGCCTCTTATGCTTCATGCTTCAAAGCTTCATTTATTTGATCAGAAATACATTAAAAACAGCAATATCATAAAATATTATTACAATTTAAAATAGCCATTTTGTATTTGAATATACATATTTTAAAATGTAATTTATTACTGTGGTCAAAGCTGAATTTTCAGCATCATCACTCCAGTCTTCAGTCACATGATCCTTCAGAAATCATTCTAATATGCTGATTTGCTGCTCAAGAAACATTTCTTATTATTATCAATGTTAATAACAGTTGTGCTGCTTCATATTTTCGTGGAAAATGTGATACATGATGTTTTTCCAGAATTCTTTAATAAATAGGAAGTTTAAAAGAACAGCATTTATTTGTAATAAAAATCATTTGTGACATTATTACTGTCACTTTTGATCAATTTTATACACTCTTGCTGAATAGAAGTATTAAAAGGTTAGTTTACCCAAAAATTCACAGCAATGGTACTCATCTTCATAACACAAATGAAGGTCTTTTAAATGAAATCTGAGAGATTTCTGTCCCTCCATTGACAGCCTACGCAACTACCATTTTCAAGCCCCAGAAAGGTAGTAAAGACATCATTAAAGTAATCCATGTTACTCCAGTGGTTTAACCTCAATTTTATGAAGCAATGCGAGTGCTTTGTTTGCGCAAAAAAAAAAAAAAAAAAGTTTTTACAACATTTCTGGGGCTTGAAAGTAGTAGTTGCACAGGCTGTCAACAGAGGGACAGAAATCTCTCAGATTTCATTAAAAAGATCTTCATTTGTGTTCCAAAGATGAACAAAAGTCTGGAACGACATGAGGGTGAGTAATTCTTAAACCTTCTAATTTACCCTTTAATTTCTTAATTTTTTTTTAATCTTACTGATCCCAAACTTTAGAACAATAGTGTAGATTGCATGTTCTTCATGTCATACCTTTCTTTTAAACATTTCCTTCCTTATAAAAGTGTATGACATCAGGAAGAATTTAAATTTTTTAAATCATAGAAGGAGAACACATTTCAACAGAACTAAAATCTTCAGTGTTTCTTCTTCCCATCTCACCTCTTTCTCCAGCTGTTCACCGGGCTCCAGGACTGGGTCTCCCCTCACGAGTCTCAACTTCTCCAACTGTTGGCTGTGAATGCGGTTGGGTAGCAGGAAGTTGAGAGGGAAGGGGATGTTTTCTGCATACCAGCACCGTGTAACATCCACATAGTTTTTCGAATCTATCCACAGTGTGTAGACCTACCCAGACAGAATATGGTTCAGAAACATATGAAGTTTCTCAGAACTCAAATTAAGTTCCACTAAGACGGTTAATGTCTCAGTTTTACAGTTTTAAAGAGGAAAACAGGATGTGCAGCACATCAGTAAACATGACGGATGTCCTCAGGGGGACAGTGAAAGATCAAACATCAGCATTTGAATGGTGTCATCATGCAGAGAGTACAAATGTCTGTACAAAGAGAAAGAGCTTTGTAATGAACAGAAACATATTAATAAACATATTATAAGGTATGTGTATATTGGATACAATACAATGACTTTGAATATGTATTTTTCATTCAGAAGTATCTGTTTTAGGGAGTTTTCAGACCTGTAAATCATAAGCCTGAGATGATCGTAGAACTACTGCCACCAATGGTCTCTATGATCAACTTAGCTCATGACACTTTTTGAGAAATGCAGCCCACCTCATTCAAGCGATCTCAGACTGATTTTTATGCCTCTATATGCCTAAACCAACTGAACTAAGGAAGAGACCCTTCCAGGTTCCGAAACAAATGCTCCAAACGAGCCAGGTGTGAAAACGCCCTTATTGTCTGCTTACTCCTCACCAGTGCAGGTAGCAGTTTCTCCTCCAGTAGAGAGACAAAAGCAAGTGTATCTGCACCCTCCTTTGCTGATAGGTCATAGTCTGCATTGTACTTCTGAAACACAAGAGACAGACAATTATTTAACTGCAACTTTCAAAAGCACTCATCACATTTACATTGAATGTGTTCTTTATCTGTAAGGGTAAAATAAGTGACTAACAATCAAAGCAGCAGCTGCAGTACGACCGCAGTTGTTAATGTGACTGTTAACCGTGAATGTAACTGACTGTGATGTGTTTAGACATCTCTGAATGTCTACCACATTGCCAAAAACTCTCTCAAGGATTAAATGGATAAAATGAGGAAAGGTTAAGCAATAAAATTAGCCAATTTCCAGAGTTCTTTCATGGGAGTAACTCGGACATGCTGTGAATGCTCTTAGTTCACCACTAACAAGCTATAAAGGCTCATGCCATACCCACCGCCATTAAAACACAAACCAGAAGCTGTTATTGGGAAACTGCTCTGTCTCATGACAGCTACAACAACTAACATGACCAACAAGTCAAAACAAAATCTGAATTATTTTATTTATAAAAAAAAAAAAAAAAAAAAAAGAAAAAGAAAAGTGACAACCTGTCAGGATACTCTTTTAAAATGTCCTGCAAATATCTGTCACATTTGTCTTGCAGAAATTTTTATTTCATGTTTCATATCCAGGGTTAATTTTTTTTTTTTTTTTTTTTTTTTTTTACAAATGTGCCAGATTTTTCCATTAGGATTTTTCAATAATCATTTTACTGAGATTTCTGGGTGGATTTCCATTTGTATGTCAGGTAACAATCTTTTGAATTATATTTATTTATTATTAGCATACAGATGCATTCAGTAGTGTAAAAAATGGGTGGGGGTTATATTATCAAATAAGAGCGTCAGTGGACCGACTGATGTCATTAAGCTATTTTTTTCTCTACATAAACTAGCAGCAATGAATTATGCAATACCATTTAAGATTAGTAAGATGTTTTTCTCTTATGCTCACTCAGGATATATATTATTATATATATTTATTTGATATTTGATCAAAATACAGTACAAACAACAATATTGTAAAATATTACAATGTAATATGTAAAATGTAATATTCCTGTGAATATTCCTGTTATGCAAAGCTGAATTTTCAGGAGCCATTATTCCAGTGTTCAGTGTCACATGATCCTTCAGAAATCATTCTAACATACTGATTTGAACTTAAAAAAACATTTCTTATGATCAATATTAAAAACAGTTGTGCTGATTAATATTTTTGTGGAAACTGTTTTTTTTTTCTTTGATGAATAGAAAGTTCAATACAACAGTATTTATTTGAAATAGAAATCTTTATAAATCCTTAATATGTCATTACTTAATATATAATATGTTGTCTTTTAATATATCTTTAAAATGTCTTTACTATCACTTTCAGTTCAGTATCAGTTTGTTGTATCTTAGCTGAATAAATGTATTCATCTCATTTAAAAAAATAAATCCTACCGACCCCACATTTTTGAACGGTGGTGTAAGTTATGCTAGATATATGCATTCTGGGTATGTTTCCAGGTCTAACTCCAGATGTCATTAACAACTTCCTTTTAAAAGAGTTTCAGAACAGCTGTCTTTACATCACTCAACACCCTTTCACAATCTACTTAGCATCTGCTCATAAACTGGTTCAAGGAAAATCCTTCACCTGTTTTCTGAGGATGCAGATCTTGATTTAGATGCTGAGGAGCTTTAGGGTCTAATCTTCACCTGTTGAGTGTGTGTGTGTGTGTGTGTGTGTGTGTGTGTGTGTGTGAGAGAGTGTGTGTGAGTGTGTGAGAGAGAGAGAGAGAGAGAGAGAGAGAGAGAGTGAGTTCAGGTCATTAGGTTGTTCACCTGTTTCCGGAGATGAATGATGATCTTACTGGGTTGGGAGATGCTTCCTTCTTCCCTAGTCTTCAAAGCAGGCAGAGTACCTGTTGGAGGAGGAAATAACTCACATGTTAACCTCTACTGGAGAAAACTGCCTTAAATTTAACACACTGCCTTAAGTGCAAGCGTATTTAAATCTAAGACTCCGCACACAGGGTTCCAAAAGTCAGTGGAGGCTTGACACATTGACCTATGACCTGTTGAACTCTGACCCAAACTGAAAGAGGGTGTAATGAGCACTCTAAGGTTCCCTTGTACAGCATAAAAATAAGCTGTCATTCAGTCTTCAGTCCTTGGCAGTAGCTCACTTTAAAGGGTTAGTTCACCCAAAAATGAAAATAATGTCATTTATTACTCACCCTCATGTTGTCCACACCCGTAAGGCCTTCATTCATCTTCGGAACACAAATCAAGATATTTTGATTAAATCCGATGGCTCAGTGCAGGCCTGCATTCACAGCAATGGTACTTCCTCTCTCGAGATCCATAAAGGTACTAAAAACATATTTAAAACAGTTCATGCGAGTTCAGTAGTTCTACCTTAATATTATAAAGCGACGAGAATACTTTTTGTTTAGCCGTTTGATAGGAGATCCGAATCACTGATTCGATTCGTAAAGTATTCTCGTCGCTTTATAATATTAAGGTAGAACTACTGAACTCGTATGAACTGTTTCAAATATGTCTTTAGTACCTTTATGGATCTCGAGAGAGGAAGTACCATTGCTGTGAATGCAGGCCTGCCCTGAGCCATCGGATTTAATCAAAATATCTTAATTTGTGCTCCGAAGATGAACGAAGGCCTTATGGGTGTAGAACGACATGACGGTAAGTAATTAATGACATTATTTTCATTTTTGAGTGAACTAACCCTTTAACAGCTTGATGTATCAGATGACCATTGAAGTCTGACATAATTCTGGCAGAATTTAGGTTTCTGCACTGCAGGTAATCTCACCTGTAGGGCTTCTCCATGGGTTGGTGATTTTGTGAACTTTGAGAGGAGCACCAGCAAACTTTGCATAGGCCTTAGAGGGGAAAAAAAGAAAGAAAACATGGAATTAACTCAGTTATCATTCATGCAAAGATAAAAATGAAAAGGTCTTAAGCAACAGAGCACAACAGTTGAGTACTAGAAGTAAAATCCCAATCATTTATCCACAGATAAATAGTTTTTCATATAAACATGAGTAGTTCTTACAAAGTATGATAACCATTTGTAAATTATCTTGACCCTGGAGTAGCAATCATTATGTTGTAATTTGTAAAAAAAAGTCAAACATATTCTTAACATAAAAAAAAAATGTTCATATAAACATACAAGATGCTATAATTTATAACATTATAGGCTATATATGAACATAGGTGTAAGTAAAAAGCTTTTTATTTTTTATTAAAGTAGTTTTTTTCTTTACTTTTTGTCCTTCAAAGATTAATATTCTTAAAAAATATAAAAATGAAAAAAAAAACCTAATTATTTTAGCTTAAGTTTTAATATTTTTGTTGTGTGCATGTAATTTGTACTATTTTTTAATTGTCTATATAGTTTATTAATTTCTATTTCAGTTTTATTTTTAGTAGTATTACATCAAGTTAAACTCAGTGAAAATGAGAGAAAATGAGAAATTTTGCCTTAGTTGACAAAATACATTTAATTTTGTTTAATTATTTTATCTCAGTTAATGTTTATTTAACTTCAAGTAACACTTTTTTATAGTTTTAGTTTACTACAATAACCCTGGTGTGAATTGCATTTTTAATGTATTGAACATAAAATGAACGTCATGCAATTGACCCTAATATAAGTAGGCAATAAGGTATGAGAGCGCCCGCAACCCCTTCAGTCGTGACTTATTCACGATACAGCACTAGCCTCTCGTACCTTATAGCTTTTATAAAACGGTTACCACACAATACAAATATTAAAGCTAAAAATATGTATCAATGCAACTTTCATGAAGTAAACTTTCACTAAAGCCTTCCTTCCGCTGGAATAAAAAGTCCCTGACCGTGAACAGCAACAGAAGTTACATTATTATGCCATTAGATGGCGGCAAAGTCTTTATGAGTGTGTCAGTCAGTAGCGAAAACTTTTACATTGAAAAGACTGAACTGTTGTGAACACGGAACAAGACGCAACTGACAAATGCTTTGACTAGCGCTGTCAGTCACGGGAAAACCCCTTAACTGTTAAAAGGACAGAATAATATATCGGACATTTAAACAGGAACTAACCGTTTTATAATATGTATTATGGCACAGGTGGAATGCTGTATTGACCAGTCAGCATCTAAAACTAAAGCTATGCATTTGATGAAAAAGAGAAAAAATGTCTTGTCATTGCTTCCTCAAATGAGTTGAAATTTCATACAGTTGAGTAATAGTAGGGCTGATCATCTGAGCATTGCTACATTGCTATTGAGACATTTCTGTGGGTCTCAACGGGTAAGTCACTAATTATGCCGTCCAAAAATGTGCTGACTTGAGTTAGTGTCTGGGAGGGTCTTGTGTTTGCCAATGGGGGAGATCAAATTCTGGACTCACTCCAAGTCCTGTTAGTAAACAAAATTTTGCAGTCAGCTGCATTAAATTGAACATGAAGACGGCAATTATAACTCTCACACTTAGTGGAATTTATGAAAGTCTGAGCAAAGACGAAGGTAAGGAGAAAATATCAGATGAGAGAGAACTGATGTAGTCTCTCTTATTTCCAACCAGCCACAAAACTACCATTAAAGAACATCAAACAGCAGCGCTGCCGCTCTGTAAATTCCAGTGTGGTTTGCGGCTCTTGACTGCCATGCTGAGATGGTATTTAGGAGGAAAAGAATTCATGGTGTTATCTTTTCTTTATTTATGGAAAGCTAAGAGAGTACAAGTATAATAGCATGTTTGTAACAGAAATGAATTGTGTATCCAAAATACAAGATGAGATGGGACAATAAAAATTGAAACCAGTAATAATAGACAAGCTAACATAAACATAACATCTTTAAGATTATGAGTTGCATGGCTGCAAACACCGCTGGTAACCTGAGAAGTGCCCTAAGAAAGCGTCTGGATGCAGTTAAAGCAATGCTCATGTCTTTCAATCTCACACACAAGCCAGCTGCCCCACCTATCCATGTGCTACTGGTCTTAAAACCTTCATTCATGTTTTTCTAACATCGTCTGCACATTTATATGCATACATCTGCGGTCTGACTCTGAGCCAATGGTTCTCTGAATGTCTGAAATTTGAAATTTCACACTCCGAATAGGTGGTTCTTTTAACTTTTTTGTGCCTTATGCCTGTATTTTATTAATATTTTATTTGTGTTTCACTTTTCATCTGAATTCTGACTTGTGATGCAGCCTGAATCATTATCGCACCATGTTCGTTCATTGGCCAGAGGAGAACTGCCCCCCAACTGAGCCTGGTTTCTCTCAAGGTTTTTTTTTTTTTCTCCATTCGGTCACCTGATGGAGTTTGGGTCTCTTGCTTGCTTAGTTGGGGACACTTAATATTCAATAATATTACTGATCTGACTGTACTGACGCTGTTGTATGAAAACTGAACTGAGCCGGATGATGACATCACTGTTTACTGAACTGAGCTGGGCGATGACGTCACTGTTTACTGCAGAACTGCTTATAGATTAAATGAATTTAATAATTGATGATATTTACAAGAGAGCTGAATTAACACTGAACTGACTTCATCTAAACAACAGCTGAAGTGCATCATGCATCACTGTAAAGCTGCTTTGAAACAATCTCTATTGTATAAAGCGCTATATAAATAAAAGTCACTTGACTTGACTTTTAGTTATTTTTGTACATCAAGTCAAACTCAAAAATATGGCATAGCCAGGGAAAGATACATTTTTGTATACAAAAACAGCTGGATGGAGTGCAACGGAATGGAACAGAATGCAGGGGTCTCAAAGCATGTTTAGAGTGCTTTTTATAGTCATCCATTGTGACCAACAGTATTTTACATTTAGTGTAATTGGTGGCAAATTCCTATAACCTCATCCGTACGTTTCCGTACAATATGCTTATGTCCCACTGAGGGTTAGGTTGAGGGGTGGACCTTCATGCTTAGTCAAGAAAGCATTTAAGACTTCTTTGCTAAAAATGTGCTATGTCAAAAATCTACTGAAAAACAAGTAAATATATTTACACATAAATAGATGCTATAAAATTAAAAGACATTTCCTTTAAATGTATAGCACAGCTTTTTAATGAGGCAACAACATATAATAGATAGAATATCAATAGCCTATCTTGTTCTGTCCTTTCTTTGCGCAAAAGTATTATAATATAAAAGGCTCCAATTCAGAGCGGCACAAAGCGTTTATGCGCATCCCCTGTGCAGAATGATGTGCTTGAAGCAACATGGAGTCACAGCACGCAGCGTCTTGTTGGAAAGTTCAAAGCACAACGGGAAAAGATATTAGCTATGTTTCCATCCAAAGTTGCAAATTTAACTTGTGTGCAAATTTCGAATATCGCATAAAACATTTGCGAATAAAGCACTGTTTCCATCCAGTGAGTCGAAGAGAACAAAATCGTCACTTCCACATAATTTGGGCTAAATATCATGAAAATAAAATGGAAGTTGCTGCAGAAGCAGCGACTGTATATAATAATTTTCTTGCACCTCAGAGTGACCAAAACAGCATTTCAGATGTTGTGCAACAAGATCCTTGGTTAGTGTTAAACTTTGCTTAATTTAATCCTTATTGGTGCAACCCACCCTAGTGTTTTTCACGTTAGCTTTTTAAAAAATCGTCCCGCTGTTTTTAGTGATTGAAATCACTGCAGGTGCTGCATATGGATCACAAGTGCCCAAAACTTGCATCTTGTTCACATATTTTTGTTTTTAAGCTGGAAAATTGACAGGCTTGTGCTGCAGTTACATGGCTGTTTTGCCCTGACTGAAAACTATGAATACTGAGCTGGTGTTCTGACGTAGAACCTGGAAGCTCTGCAACGTAAATAGCGTAAGAGACTGACAGGGGAGAGACTTGAAACAAGCAAAAAACTCATTCATTTTGATTTTTTTTCTCCCAGAAAACAAGAAACAAATATCTTATGTCATTTTACTTATCTAGAAATAGCATCAGGATTTAATAATTTTTTGATATTTAGACTGAAAAAAGCATTTTTTGCAGTAAAACCAGTTCAGGTAAAATGTATTCAACACTAATGTTGTGACTGACTACATTTGTGCCATTACTTGATTTGTATAATTGCCTAGTTACATACAGGCAATTAATTCATAGTGAAACAGTCATTGAAGTTATTTCAATGTTACACGATCAAAAAGAAACCACAGAATGAATAAATAGCACGATCATTCTTCTTTTACTGCATGGCCATTCATGTTGAAAATAGGTTATCTTTGTTCTGAAGTTTCATTTTTATTTTTTCTGTCATTGTCGAGAAACATGAGAACCTCTCGGTTAGTGTTTGTTTTTGAGTTTGGGGAGTTTGGATATCCACACTAAGGGACCCCTCACTGCCTAGCATACACAAACTGTTGGCTGTTTAGACAGCTGTGCCGGACAGGCAGATAATCCTGTCTTTCTCTACTATCATCCACTCCAAGTAGTATACACAAACAAAGACAAGTGATAATAGACACACATGACCGCTGCACGTCATTACTGACATCTTCTTTCTTTCTTGTAAAACAATGGGAGTTTTATAGTAGACTCAGCATCTCTGCTTTTAAGGGAGGGCTGTGTGTGTGTGTGTGTGTGTGTGTGTGTGTGTGTTTATCTGTCTGTCAGGAGGGGGTGGGGGCCTTGGAGGGTTAAGTAATGTTATTAATGATGCTTAAAGGGATAGTTCACACAAAAATGAAAATTCAGTCATCATTTACTCGCCCTCAAGTTGTTCCAAACCTGTATAAAATTCTTTTTTCTGCTGAACACAAAATAAGATATTTTAAAGAAATATCGAAAGACGAAAGAAATTCATGCAGGTTTACAACAGCTTGAGGGTGAGTAAATGATGACAGAATTTTCCTTTTTGGGTGAACTATCCCTTTAAATTACTGTAATTGTTAACCACTGAACCAACAGGAAAGGTTTGACATATGAAAGGGTTTAAAGTATGAACGCATAAACGTGTGATTTTGGCACCATCAATCACGCGTGCTGTAAGTCACCTCCCATTTCTCCTGAGAACCGACACACAAGTACAACACATTTACGACAAATACTGCAAAACATAAACCAGAGGAAACTAATGTGATATCCAGTCAACCAATGTGTTTTTCTTACCAGCACAGTTAAACACTCGACATCTACTGAAGGTAATCCATAGTCGCCTTTCCAACAGAACAACTCCAAGGGAGCAGCCATATTTGAAAGACTTTTAAATGACTTTTCACCTGGAAGTACTGCGCTCTATGGTTACTACTGGCAACTGTTAGTTGATGTGTGTTACCACAAGTTTCTATTTAAATTATGTATTTTGTATGATGTCTTTTCAACCACTTATTAAAGCAATAAACGCTAAAACACTCCTTGCTTATTACTAGTATAAAACGGCAAAATGACACCAATCCAATAGACTGCATGTGAGGCAATTTTATATCAATGATACAATTATATATTCCTCCAGTTGTTGAAATATAAACATTTCAACGGTGGCTGTAGCTAACATGAAAGATTTATTCAAAAGACTGACATTATTTAGATGTTAAAGTCCGTGTAAAGCTATATTAAATATGTTCTGAGTTTGTCACACCACAGAAAATGTATCAACCACCCAGTCAAATTTGACTGATAAAAAAACAAGTAAATAAAATAAGTTATCAAAATATTAATTCTGAATGTGTAGAAATTACACAAGAACCAAGTTACACAGTTTATGCAATCATATTTGTTATGTTGATTAATGTATACATGAATCTGTGTATAATTATGGGAGGGTTCAATACAGTACAGTATCTTGAGCATAAATGTACACCGAAAACAATATAATTTGCTTTAAATAGGCAAACAAAGCATAATGATGTTGCACTAATAATAAACGGCTTGCATTCATATGGTGCTTTTATATACAAACAAAGAGGACCAGCACTCTGGAATATAAAAATGCATTTATTTTAAAAACAGCAAGAGGGTGAGGTAGAAACATACAAGTTTAAAAACTAAGGCATCATCAGCATTTTTAACCAGCAATCTCTGGTTAAAAGCAGGCATCTTGGTGCTTATAGACCTCAACAATCATAATCAATTAACACCACTTTCACTAAAGCGCAAAGCAGTACATACATAAGGTGGGGTAAAAGATCCACAAATAAATATAATTTGACACATACAATAGCCTATGAATACAGACCAATAACTGAGGCATCTGTGTGCATCCCTCATCTTCCTGAGCCACATCCACTGTCATGTAGGACTAACTGCAAACAATGAAGAGCAGCTCATTCTGCAGCTGTCTTATAAGTGGGTTTCTCAACCTATACAATCAACCAACACAGACCTTTTTTTTTTTTTTTTTTTTTTTTAATCAATGGCATAAGAAATCACTGGATGATTAGTCATTCTAAAAAATTAGCTCTATGGTCATGAAAATTCACAGGAAATAAAAACAAAAAACTGTTGTCTATGTTCTGGTCCACACATACAGCCAAAATGATCAAACTGTCATCTTCTGGGGTCCCGTTCTTTAAGACCTGACCAAAATGGAGAGGAAAAAATAAGCAAATTCTAAGCAGACAGATAAACTCCTCGACAAGTGACGTGTATTCTCTTCTTTATTGAGACATATCCTTCAAAATGTCGACAGAGTAAAACTGGAAGAAAATAACAAGCATATTTTTCAGGCACCTGGCTGTGGCACATTAATAATACATTTATAGCACCACCAGCTGGCGAGAATTACTCTCTGTCAGCACAGGTGTTCTTCTACAAAGACACCAGATATTGATAACAACTCCACAGTGTCAGTTTTTATTGCAATTATCAGACAGAAGACCACCCAAAACAAACCTAGATGAATATAAAATTATCAAGTGACAATTTTGTTGTTATTTTGTCATTATAGTCATGCTCGCTACCTGGCCTACAGATGTTTTGTTTCCTGTTGCTGAGGACACCTGGGAAAGCACAACAGGGTTTTCATACCTTCTTGTGTTGTGCTCCGTATATCAGGAGTACCTTGATGAAGATGGGGACTAAACAGGCTTTAAACCTCCCATTTAAATTTAAAAAGTCTTTTTATATTGTAATTGTTTGGTAATGTCTTATGTACACAATTATTTATTCAATACACTTTCAATAAATTTCATAAAAGTCTTGGACTGTGTAAATCAGTTTTTGAGTAATGACATGTTTGTATGTTCTACAACTTACTGTTTTGAAATGGAGGCTGGTGGGGCTCTAGAGCAGGGATGGACTGAGACAGGAAATAAGTCACAGGAACACAGAGGCATTCAGATATGCTGGAGGAAGACACCGACAACTGCACATGGGGAAAACACTGGTGTCAAATCTGGACTATCATGTCCATATACACAGTATCTCACAGAAGTAAGTACACCCCTCACATTTTTGTAATATTTTAGTATATCTTTTCATGCGACAACACTGAAGAAATGACACTTTGCTACAATGTAAAGTAGTGAGTGTACAGCTTGTGTAACTGTAAATTTGCTGTCCCCTCAAAATGCATTCTCAAACGGAAGGTGGAGGAGCGCAAGGTCTCTAACATCCACCAGCTCCGTGATGTCGTCATGGAGGAGTGGAAGAGGACTCCAGTGGCAACCTGTGAAGCTCTGGTGAACTCCATGACCAAGAGGGTTAAGGCAGTGCTGGAAAATAATGGTGGCCACACAAAATATAGACACTTTCGGCCCAATTTGGACATTTTCACTTAGGGGTGTACTCACTTTTGTGGCCAGCGATTTAGACATTAATGGCTGTGTGTTGAGTTATTTTGAGGGGACAGCAAATTTACACTGTTATACAAGCTGTACACTCACTACTTTAGCAAAGTGTAATTTCTTCAGTGTTGTCACATGAAAAGGTATAATAAAATATTTACAAAAATGTGAGGGGTGTACTCACTTCTGTGAGATACTGTACAATAAGTCGATAATGTAATTATCGCGACAGACCTAATGTAATGTATATATTACCCAAATAACAAAATTTTGAATAAGGGCCAGAATAGTATGGTGGAGATGGTGACTTACATGTTGGAAGAAAACAGCTGATTGATTAGAAAAGGGATTGTTGGGTTAGATGGGTGTTGGGTCACCATGTGTTGGAGCTGTTCCCACCCAACCTGGACACATGGCTAGCAATTGCATCTGATTTCTCAGGTCGCTCACACTGTGAACACAGGAATCCAGAAACAGCCACTGCTTTCATCTTAGCCACAAAGGGTGCAGGGTCATGGATAACCTCGTTAAAGAGGAGGTCCGTAAGCTCAGTCACATATTCTAAAACACAGGAGAGAGCGCATAGCATATATAGTAGTCAACATTTGAAGTGGATCAAAACCTTTCATTAAAGTTGTCCTTAAGCCTTCTTCTTAGGACAACTTTTTTGATCCACTTCAAATGTTGATTACTGTAGTATGAGTCATTCATATGCTGTCAACTGTCGACAAATATAGCAGTTTGATAAAACTGCAATAGAAATTGTGCGTTTACTGCTTGTTTAGAATTTTGTCACACTGGCAAATGTGCTACACCTCAGTGTGTCACTCAGGTGGTGCCAAAATCTCGCCAGCGGGGAAAATATGTAAATGCAGAATCATGCATGGAGATACAAACAGACAATTGAGAATTAACTAACCAGTAGTATATTTGGTCTTCACCATGGACACAACATGTTCCCCTCTCTTGGCCTTGGGAAATTTAATTTGGAACTGCAGTTCTCCTGCTGCAGTCCTCACTTGGGTATGGCTAGAATTTTCATTGAAATGCAACGCGGCCAGGTAAAGTCTGAAATGAGAAAGATTTGTATGGGATTACGGCAACATAGTTACGCTTAGGCATGTGACGTATCAAATTTTCAGGTTGCTATAATTGCTGAAGCTTTTATCACAGTATAAGGTATTATCACGATATTGAATTAAGTTGTTGTGTTGTCACACTATAACAGGTTTAATAACTTTTTTCTTAAAGTTCTTAAAGAACTCTGAACATTTAAATACAACAAAACAATGCACAAAAAAAAATGTTTAAATTAAACAAATGCTTCAAACAGATTAAAGTGCAAGAGAATTATAAAGTTATTATTCTTTATTAACATTAGTTAAAAATACAACTGATCATTGTTAGTTCATGTTAGCTAAGGTCCATTGAATAATTTTAATAATGCATTATCAAATGTTGAAATTAACTAAGATTAATAAATGCTTTAGAAGTATTTTCCATTGTCAGGTTTATGTTAACTAATGAATTAGTAATGGAGCCTTATTGTAAAGGGTTACTGCCCCTCTCTCTCTACCAATGTGGCTGCTGTAATCTGTTAACATGGGCGCCAAAATGAAAAGCTTCTGCAACGCACACACACTGCTCATGTAGACAATGTGGCTCGGCCATTGGTCAAGGGCTTGTACTACACAATATTGACAACATGATTACTATACAATTTACCTGCAGAGCATCCCTAAGTATGAGAAAGCCACGTTTTTTGGTGCGAACCTAAGAATCACGCTGTGGAACCCCTCCAAGGCAGATGTTTGGTAGCGAGGGCTCAGCTTTTTCACATCACCAAGAACACGCTTGTTCATTAGCACCTTCTCCAGCTTGTAGGAGGCCTTTGTTGCTAGAGGGGGACAGAGAATAACCAATACACAAAAGATGATAAGTACATAGCAGCTTGAGAGTAAATTATAGGATTCTAATTAAATGACATAATTGCTATTACATAGTGGCATACCAGGCTTCAGCCACTTGTTTTTGTCAGAGGAAGGAGGGTGGAGGCACTGGGGGAAGAGTGGATTTTTATGCACATGCACATTCTGGATGTGGTTGAGAAGTGATGTCCATTTTGCCACTGTTTCCTCTCCATTGGATGAACTGGATGCTGACCAGTAGAGGTGATTTTTGATGCTCTTTTGCCACATTTTGATCTTGTTGCAGTCCTTCTTCTTGGAGATGGCATCCAACTTCTTAGTGAGTGCTGAGAAGAGTTTAAAAAGATGTAATACATTTGTCCTACAGTGGGTGGTAATGTTGCACAGGATTAGCTGTGCTACAAATAATCAAACAACATTTTCAAAATTATCTTACCTTCACATAAATGCCATACATCATAAAAGTGGGCAATGTCTGGTTTCTGTTCCCGGACAAACTTTTGAACCTGGGTGTGTCGGTCTGTCACCAGGGAAGCTACTTTGACACCAGATCTTTCAAGAAATTCCAGACTCTGGATAAGCCCTTCCTTTTCCATACAGACACTGCTTCCCACTTCATTGCTCTGTGGATCATAAACAGACATATAATTTCTTTAAGTACAGACTTCAAAATTCTGAAATTTAATTACTGAAAATGTCCCAAGAGTTTCCCTGACAAATACCTGGTCTGCCTACTTGGTGGAGGTCCAGCTCTGCTGAGCGCATTTTTTAGTTTTTATAATCTATTTACCTGTATGAGCTGGATATCAACAATTTTGTTTGTGCTGAGATCCATCATGGAGTATGAGCCATACTTTGCGCAATGGCCTGGACTGTCGGCTCTCATATCACCACCAAGAGATACAGTTTCGCTCTGTTTTAGTCCCTCAAGCAGGTCGGTCTGGTGTGATCGCCATTTATGCAGCACGGAAGGCAGAATGTAGTTATGCACGTGATTTCGATGTGACATTCTGGTGAAGGTTCTCACATGCATTGCATTGAGCACCTGTAATGTAAAATCAGAAAGTACAGTCTGTAACTGTTCATAGCCTGTACTGTGCAGCACTGTGGGATGCACTGGCCCTAGAAACCTTTTTAGATTATTATTATTAGATCATTATTTTTACAAACCTTGTTAGTCTGGATGAAGGAAGAGCCTGTGTAGTAGACAGCGGCTGATAGGTGCAGATTCCCTGCTGGAGAGCTGCCCAGAAGTGGTTGACTCTTCCACTGTCTGGTGTATGAACAACTCTGGTGAAGGCACTTCTGGGTCACAGAAAGGAATGTTCCTTTTACAAATGTGACTACCTTGCAGACACTTGAGCAGGTGGGGCAGATTTTAAAAAGCTCAAGCAGGCAATCCTCGTATACCAAGTATTTCACCATGTCCTGCGGTGTCTTGGTTGGTGCTCTTTTGACAAAGAAAACCACAAAAAAGATGTGCATTATTAAAGCAGGAGTACGTAAGTTTTGCTTCTTTGTCGCCATCTCTGTTCAAAACCTGCAATTGCAGTTATTTGTGGAATTATCTTTTTTATGATGTGATGTAATGACACAAAGATGAACGGCGGCATGCTCGAATTTCCAGCGGAAACCCACCAGTACCACCCGAATTAGAAAACAGGCTTATTACAGGCTTACCGTTATGCATCGGGCTAAGGTAAGGGGATGGTTTTGAACTCTGGCTGGTTATGTACTTGCTCAAAAATTGATTTTGGATAATTTTTAACCAAAACATTTACGGACAGCAGCTTTAAAAAAAAAAGTGTATATAAATTATTTCTAATTTCTCACCTTCATAGTAAAATAATATGACAATCTCACATCAGCATCAAATCAAATAATGTTGAGGAAGAGATTTTTCCAATAGACCCTTTTCACCAATCAGTATTAATACACTAATATCGTACATCCTGCAAAGTTTAATTTTTTCATTTTTTTTTTTTTTAAATGCATGTATATTTAATGTGATGCAAAGGTGTATACTTAGTATATAGTGTATCCTTAGTATTATATTACCTTTGCATCACATTACAAAAAAACTAGTTAACACTGCTGTGAGGGTGTTTCTAATACAGCGGCTGTGGGATTGACGGTAAAAATGACATCTTTCTCTCTTCTGACTGCCGTTATTAATCGCTCTCTATTTTTTCCATCTTTTTGAAAGTTGTGAAAACACTATCGTAGAGTTTTCCTTTTGCTATTTGCGCAAATGGAAACAGAAAAAATATATTTAATGAAGTCTCTCATTCACCGCTATAAAAGTTTACCCAACTATGACGACTTCCGCTTCTGCGAAACCCGGAAAAGTGAAAAGGGTCTATTATGTCTAATTAACAAAGATCTACAAAGTTATTTTACCGTTCACTGGTAGTGTCAACCAATTCAGACATGCTGGGGAGACAAGTGGAGTCATCAGGATCTGCCATGTTGAAACCATTTACAGATTCCTGAAAAGAGGGAAACTCCAAGAGAGGACGCTTTGGTGGTCTATCAGGTGATACTGCTTTTCGCTTAAGTGGAGTTGAAGAACAGAGCGGAGGAAGCTTGGATGTGGTGTTGCCCACAGCAACACTCCTCATGGCTACCATAGCTTGAGAACCTGGAAAATATATATGCAAATAAGGATAGTAATAACAAGAGTTCTTTATGCATTGTGTTTATATTTGTAAGAGAGGTGGAGCTATGTAAATAGAACAGACTCTGTACTTGCAAGATTTCATACAGGAGGATGCATGACATTCTGTCTTGCACTATCAGAATGTTATCGTACTCGAAGTCTAAAACTGAATGATAACCTTACGGTCTGTGTTCAATGACTAATGACTATGTTCTAGGTTCTTACCACAGCAGTAACATCAGTGTGAGGTGCATTTCATGAGTGTGACAGGAGTGTTTTCTTTCAACTATATTGAGCATACCTAGAATCTGTCTGTTAACACCACAGACATTCAAAAAGACAAAAATAAGAACTTGGCCTCTCAACATAGCCTACCTGTATTCTTTCCGCTGCTTAGTGTTCTTTTAGACAGTTGTGTGTCTACAGTCCTTTCCCCCTCAAAGTGGTCTGTCTGACATCCAACTTCTCTGGTGACTTTCTGCATGTTGTCACACTGGCACTTTGTCTCTCTTGTGGTTGGAAGGGACTGCTTTGTGAACAGATAGTAGTTGAAATTACTTAAAAGTCTAATGAGTCGAACATACTGATGCATATAAACAAAAGAATCACGTTCGAGGGTTGCAAAATGTAATATAGTTACTGTGGACTACCCTACTATAATTATAATATAAGCACACAAGGCAACTTACACTCATTGGTGGGCACGTACTGCCGACTGTGGCACCAGATGTCGGCGGGACAGGAAGATAAAGACCGGGACGGAAGATAGTCGGTTCGGCCCCATTCACCAGCAAAAGCGGATTATCAGTGAATCCCAGCTGTCTCCGATGAAAGTTTGTAAAACTATCCGGTGTAAAATGTTCACTGCAGAGGCGGGTGTTGGTGGTGATCCTCAGCTCTCCATCAATGTGGCGCTTCACAAAATTAATCCACCTCTTCTTGATATCATCGTTTTTAGGAAATTTAAATAAGGAGACCGAGCTGTTTTGTAAATTTTCGCAACCAGGTAATATGCATTTACGTGTCGAAGGCATAGCTAGCTAGCTAACAAGCTGGGCTAGCTGAACGGGCGAACTACTGCGCTCTAGTGTTGGGGGAGGAGCCATGCTCAGTGGCTGCAGTGCGTCATCGAGCCATGATTTCAGGCCCGCCCAAAATAAACGGAAAACAAAATGGTGATAAACAGTACTACATAGTTCAGTCATTGTAACGTGTTTTCAGCAATACATTTCTAACATTTATAATGTGTTTAGAAACAAATTTCTGAATTGCCTTTACAGGGACTTAAGTAAAAATGAAAGTGTAATATAGTGCATAAACGACAATTATTGTTATTATTATTATTATTATTATTTTGAATTTCATGAATTTGAAAGCAGAAAGCTTACTGGGGGGACTGGCTGATATTACATTTATGATTGTGCTATATACGGGTATGAACAGCAGAGGGAGCCAATGTTTCGTTCAACCCAAAAATCCCTTTGATCTCTTGCTCCATTAGGAGGCGCTGTTGTTCACTGTGGCAGCAGCGGATCACTTCCCCAAACAATTAACATCACATTGACATTTTAATTGCTTGTTAAATGGTCTCTTGGGTCAAAACTAAGAGTGATGCTCTCCAGTTACTTAGAGTTAAATAGATAAGTTGTTTGGGGGGAAAACACCAAAATAACTCTTTAATATCTAAAATTAAAAATAATATCTTCCCATATGAGTTTTTAATAGATGGCTTAACTTTTATCACAGCCTAAAATAGCCATCTGGAGGTGGTTGAAAGCCAAATTATTATTATTATTATTATTTGAATAATTAATCTTCCAACAAGTAGGCCTACAGCTTTTTAAGCTTTTATTAGTTGTAGACTGCTCAAGGTCACCATATGCAACTAGCTATTTAGAATATGTGATCACAGGTGTTTCACAGGGGACAATAGTGTACTTTATGTGAAAAACATTCTAATATTGTAGTATTTTTCTTTGAACACTAGATGGAGTCAGAGCAATGCCTGCATGTGTTTATAGAGGTCCAGGCTCCAGAGGCTAAGCATTTGCATTTTGTGATCCCAAGATAACACATGGCACGTTCTTTATGATTTTTTTTTTTTTTTCTACAATTAATAAAAAACCTCAACAAATGTCATTTATGGTTTTTTTTTTAAACAAAGGTATTCTTACATTCACAAGAGTTTGCTAGTCCCCTCTGTAATTTTAAAGGGTTAGTTCACCCAAAAATGAAAATTCTACCATTAATTTCTCACCGTCATGTCATTGCACACCCGTAAGACCTTCGTTCATCTTCAGAACACAAACTAAGATATTTTTGATGAAATCCGATGGCTCAGTGAGGCCTCTATTGCCAGCAATGTCACCAAACTTCTCAAGATCCAGAAAGGTACTCAAAACATATATACACCGACGAGAATACTTTTTGTGTGCCAAAAAAACAAAATAAGGACTTTTCAACAATATCTAGTGATGGCCGATTTCAAAAAACTGCATCGAAGCTTTACGAATCTTTTGTTTCGAATCAGTTGTTCGGAGCGCCAAAGTCACATGATTTCAGCAGTTTGATACGCGATCTGAATCATTGATTCGAAATAAAAGATTCGTAAAGTTTTTGGCCCACAAAAAGTATTCTCGTCGCTTTATAATATTAAGGTAGAACCACTGTACTCACATGAACTGTTTTAAATATGTTTTTAGTACATTAATGGATCTTGAGAAGTTCGGTGACATTGCTGGCAATAGAGGCATTACTGAGCCATCGGATTTCATCAAAAATATCTTAATTTGTGTTCCGAAGATGAACAAAGGACTTACGGGTGTAGAACGACATGAGGGTGAGAAATTAATGACAGAATTTTCATTTTTGGGTGAACTAACCCTTTAAAGGCCATGTGTCATATCATAAACCATAGCTACATATTAAAGCCCAGAATCTCTTTCTCAAGGGTAGGGGTGAACTAGGACCTCTGACAGACAGACATGTTGATAATGTAAAAGGGCATGAGATTGTTCTTAAGGGACAAACACATCACAAATCATACAAATCTGCTGAATTCGTAACCACAAACATATTCAGCCCTAATCTTGTTAACTAGTCAAGTGCCTCTTAGTCAGTGCCTGTTAAACTAGTTTGTACCAGCAGAGGCATCAGTTTCCTTCAAAACACCCAAATGTATCAAGAGAGAGGAAAACCGCCTCTTTCTTTCTCCTCCCTGTGTTCTAGTACTCAGCAACATCCAAAACGTTGCACGTAGCACACATGTAAATTTTCGGTTGAATTTCTCATTGGTCCTCAAGATTGTTGAGCATGCCCTTGCAACATCCCGCTCCTTTGTCTCATCATGAAGTTTACTCCTCCTCCAAGCGCCTCCTCCCTTCACGCAGCTGCTGTGCACTCGCTCGGCGCTCTCAGCCACGAGGTGTCCACGCGCCGCTTCTTGGCGCTGATTGGCCAGTGACGACACAAACACCGAATTTCGACCAATGGGAGCGCTGTGCATGCGCTGAGACATGCAGTGCATACCACTTCCACATGAACAGCTGAAGTGGTAAACAAGCCTAGTGAGTCACTGGAGTGCCTGAGTATAAAACCCTAGCCTAGCCCAGCGTGTACAAATCTCATATACTAACCATGCGAACCAGGAGTCTGTGAATTGAGAATCTGCATAAAGCACTTGTTTGCTGCAATTCATATCCTGCTAAACTTTAATTAGTTTTGGCTGAAGATTGGATGCACGTTTTTGAAGGACTGCTAAATACCTGGCTGATTTAACAACTTTTAGTTGCTAAGAGACGCGTATCTTCATTTCTTTTTAGCGTGTCAATTTTCAAGACATCACAATGGTGGCGATGACAAAAAGAGTCAAGGCCTTCGAGATCGTTTTCAACGATCCATCCAAGACATTTTACTGCAGTGGAGATAAAGTGGCTGGGAAGATCTTGGTGGAGGTTTCGGAAGTGACCAGGGTGATGGCCATGAGGGTCGTGGGAGTCGGATGCGCTAAAGTGGAGTACGCGAAAGGCAAACAGAGATGCCGTGAAGAAATTGACTATCTGAAGTATGAAGAGGTTGTCCACCTGGATGACCATCCCGCCGGTGAGTTAAAACGGTTTATCTTGCGTTTAATGTTGACTTTGCTCTGGTAGAGGCATTTACTGAGATGGTGCTGATGTTGGAATGTGGAAGTCCATTGTGAAATACTGGATATTCAGAAAAGAAGTCGTTCACACTTTATATTAAGTGTCTTCAACAACTATGTACTAACATTTAAGTGAAACATTTGATACAATATACTTATTACGTGCATATATACTTTACATTATATTAATATCTAAAAAGTAAAACATTACCCCTTAACCTATCTTTAAACCTAACTATATCACAACCATAATTCATATGTTAGCTATATGAAAGTGTTCCTGTAAGTAATGCCAAATCAAAACTGAACTGAAAGCCAAGTCACATTCATAGTGAGGGGATTCCTTTGCTTTCAAGTGGGTTTGTTTTTGTCTCATGTTTTAAAGATCTCTTGGAACTGTCTAAAACTAAATTGGTTATCTTTTTTTTCTCACAGACACAGATGGTTCAGTCATTCTTCGTCCTGGCAACAAGTACGAATACACATTTGGCTTTGAGCTTCCTCAACAAGGGTACGCAATTCAATTGACAAGTTCTAGGCATTAATTTCCATTTAAGTCATGTTTTTCTGTAAATTAATACAAGTGTCATTTTCCCAACAGGCAGCTGGTGTCTTCCTACAAGGGCAAGTTTGGGTTTGTTCAATACTTTGTGAAGGCTTTGATGGATAGACCCTCTCAACCTGCTCTGGAGTGTAAGAGACACTTCGAAGTTGAAGAGCCCTTGGATGTCAACACTCCAGACTTGCTGGTGAGTTCCTCATATTAATAACTTTTATTAGACTGATATCAAAACAGATGAGCTTTAGGCCATAGATCATCTCTTCACTTCTGGTTGGGCTTATCCAAATTTTAGAGGCTGATGTTCTGATCATTCATTTCCATCAGTAGTTCCTTGTCCATTTAGGACAACCTCCTTCATGAATATAACAATTAGTGCAAGTTGATAATTTCTGTTTTTCCATCAATCACCAGTCCCCTACTGGAGGCATGAAGGAGAAGAAGGTCACCTGCATGTTCATCCCAGATGGCCAGGTTTCACTGAACGCCAAGATTGACAGGCGTGGCTTCTGCGAGGGCGAAGAGATATGCATTGATGCTAAATTTGAGAACACCTGCTCTCGCATCGTGGTACCCAAAGCAGCCATCATCGCCAAGCACACCTACCAGGCCAATGGCCGCACTAAAGTCTTCAGGCAAAAACTCTCCTCAGTGCGTGGCAACCATATCATCTCCGGCATGTGCGACGCCTGGCAGGGGAAGAGCATTCGTGTGCCTAAGATCAAGCCCTCCATCTTAGGGTGCAACATCATTCGAGTGGAATACGCGCTCATGGTGAGTTTGCATATTGCAGTTACTATGGTTGCTGTTGTGTTTTTCGTCTACAAAGTAGGCACTTATTTAGAGCTGTTTTGTTCTCCTTTATCTACAGATTTACATGCACATCCCTGGCAGCGATAAGTTGGTTCTGGAGTTGCCTCTGGTCATTGGGACCGTTCCATACAATGGCTTTGGTAGCCGCACCAACAGCATGAGCAGCCAGGATGGTTCCGTCAGCACAGCGTCGGCGAGCTGGGTGTCCCTGCAAATGCCGTCATCCGCCCCACCAAGCTACTGTGACCTTAGACGCGACTGCAGCCTGGATCAACCTCTCACGCCTCTGTTGGATGACTATGATGGTGGAGACAGTCCCATCTTCATGAACGCACCCCAATTCCAGTTCCCCCCACTCCCTGCTTATTCTGAGGTGAGTGTAAAGTATATTCGCTGAAGGTGCGGTCACATTTATCTTTGGTCTGTGAAATTTCATACAGAATTTGCACGTTTGGGAGTTTTTCCACATAGATTTTGCTCATGTTCAAGTTGGTCACATGACTTCCAACAATAAGCTGCTTAGTTTGAAAAGACAATGTACCTTTTTTGGTCCGTGAAATTTTGCCAAAATAGCACTAATGTGATCACACCTTTAGTGTATACAATATTAATACCAGTTGCTATTAAATATCAATATAAATATCAATCTAATTTTTTTGTTTTTCTGTCGTTTAGGTGGAGGAGGAATTCAACGGCAATCCCCGCATGCTTCCTGTCTGTTGAACCGACCCAGCAGCTCTAGAACTGAACTGATGCCCATCATAAAAGGGTTTTTTTTTTTTTATCCACTCTAAGCACTTCGGGCTTTCACCATGCGGATCAGAGGTGGTTTGAGAAATGTCGTATGGATGTATGAAAGTGAAGGTGAAGCGGAGGATTTTGGGGCCTGAGTGGCCCCTCTGCAGGACGAGCTAGTCGAAGTTCAGAGGAAGAAGGAGTGAAGTCCAAGCTCTCTTGTGCCTGCATTGCTGACCGCCATCTTATATAACGCATCACTCAAGTTAAACATGTTTCTGTCATATCTTTGATGCTGTTTCAGGGTCTGAAAGAGGGCACACGGACTGTTTGGCGATTTGTATTTCATTATGCTCGAGCTGCTCCTTGATATGAGATTACTGCTGAGGTGCAAACTGATTGTGCCGCATTATAGCCATTTAAGCACACATAGACTTTCCCGATTGGTGGTCATGTACTTTCCCATAGTCCCCAACATAATATTCATTAGCATTCAGCTCTTTTTCGTTATCATTCCATAACAACCCAATGTTTGTTTTTTTTGTGGGATGAAATGTTTCATTTGTTAGAAACATTCTTCAATGCATTTGTTTTTTATGTTGGTTTTGAGGTTAAGTCAATGTGCTAGCCAGAGATATATTATTCTAAGTTACTTAAATGTAAAGAAGAAATGTAGTATATCAATATTTTCATCAAAGGGAAAATCATGTGTCAGTCTGTAATGTACCAGTGTTTTGTTTTTCATTTGAATGCACTTTTTATGGATGCAAGTTGCTGTATAACTACTCGCAGGGAGATTTTCGTTTTGTTGTTTTCATTTGTCTTCCAAAATTGTTCGCTGAGGGATCAGGGCATTACGTGCTCAATTCAAGACTCAGTACTGTGATGCGTTTAAAACCTCGTCCTAAGAAAGGGCTCCACTGATGTTGTCTCTTCCACTGTGGACTTAAACATTAGGCCAAAAAAGAACTTGATACTTCAAGTGCCAAAATTGGGGTCTGTTTGGACTTCGAGCCCTGACCACGTTCCATTGTGAGACCAGAAGCTGCACTGTGTGTAGACATATCCTGAAGACATTTTGATCAACATTTTACTTGTGGATATCTTTCTTAAATTCTTGTTTGTGTCTGTGTGTTGTTTTGTTTCTTATAGAATGTAAGATGACTGTTACTGTTATTATAAACTGTGCAAAGTATCCTTTTTGTATCTAAATTAAAGTGTTTTTTTGTATGAGAACTCGTTTTCAATTAAAAATTTTAAGACATAATTTGTGCCTCCTTTTGTTCATTTGAAGTATTCATAAATTATAACCACAAACACACTTTAAGAGACATTTTATTAATCAGTAAAATGGGTGTTCCCAGTCTGCAGTGGTCAAAATAAATCAAAAGTGGTCCAAGGAAGGAACAGTGGTGAACCGGCAACAGGGTCATGGGCAGCCAAGGCTCATTGATGCAAGTGGGGAGCTGGCCCGTGTGGTCCAACCGAACAGACTCGCTACTGTAGCTCAAATTGCTCAAGAAGTTAATGCTGAAGGTGGCCTGGTCTGATGAATCACGTTTTCTTTTACATCACGTGGATGGCCGGGTGCATGTATGTTGTTTACCTGGGGAACACATGGCACCAGGATGCACTATGGGAAGAAGGCAAGCTGGTGGAGGCAGTGTGATGCTTTGGGCAATGTTCTGCTGGGAAACCTTGGGTCCTGCCATTCATGTGGATGTTACTTTGACACGTAAGCATTGTTGCAGACCATGTACACCCTTTCATGGAAACAGTATTCCCTGGTGGTTGTGGCCTCTTCAGCAGGATAATGCACCCTGCCACAAAGCAAAAATGGTTCAGGAATGGTTTGAGGAGCACAACAATGAGTTTGAGGTGTTGACTTGGCCTCCAAATTCCCCAGATCTCAATCCAATCGAGCATCTTTGGGATGTGCTGAACAAACAAGTCCGATCTATGGAGGCCCCACTTCGCAACTTGCAGGACTTAAAGGATCTGCTGCTAACATCTTGGTGCCAGATACCACAGCACACCTTCAGGGGTTTAGTGGAGTCCATGCCTCGACGGGTCAGGGCTGTTTTGGCAGCAAAAGGGAGACCAACACAATATTAGGAAGGTGGTCATAATGTTATGCCTGATCGGTGTATGTGGACTTGTACTATTAGTTTTCTAAACAATCAGACTTATGATTTCCTCATAGCTAATCAAAAGAGCAAAACAATCCCATATACGTAACTGAAGATATCTAGAGACCTTTTAAATCTCAGAACATGTAGGTGAGCTCTACTTGGGCCAGTAATTGACTATTCAAAAATTTACTTGGCATTAGCATTGTTGTGGAGGTTTTTCACATGCAAGAACATTTATATAATAATTTAGAAAATGCAAAAATGTATTTTATACTGTTAGAACAGACTATGTCAGAAGATAAGCAACACATTACAAAAACCCTTTAAAGCTCTCTTTCTCCAGTACAATACAGTTGTGCTGATAGGAAATCCATCGTTTCGGCTCCTTCATCCCAACTCATTGTTTATTTTCAGTGGTTGGCTAAAGATCAGGTATAAATGTGGAAACTGGAAACCAAAAGTGGATTTTTAATCAATGCAAGGTAAATGGACATGGATGTTCATATTTGCTCAAGGCAAACAAAATGATTTGATCACTGGCAGAAAACAAGGCTCTGTCAACAAAGCCATGGCTGTTGCTAGGGCTTCTATGGCACCTGGTACAGGTAAAACACATCCAAATTACCCATAATGTTGGTGTTTTTTATTTGTGCTTATTGACTTGTATGTAGTTTATATTCATTTTGCAACAAAAATGGCAAAACACTGAACACTGTTGGTCAGAATTTGAGACATTTTGATTCCAAATTAGGTCTGAATTTGATTCCAAATGGACATCCTGCACAATTTATATTACATGAATCAGATCCAGTCTTCAGAGCTTGTTTTCTTTGCTTAAGCAGTTTTCCTTACAGCAGAATTGGAGAGGGGTCAAGTCATTTACGTCATTTTTGTGCTGCTCACTTACTTTAGCGCATGAACCATTTGTTGTGACGTGCCCTGCTGCGGCAGAGCAATAAGTGATAAGGGCAAAACCGTTTATCTTGTAAAAAACACTTGTTTAATGAGCCCCTCTCTGTCCACTCCTTCTTGTTCTTTCTGTTTTTCTTCCTCAGGAAAACCATACCATATTTAAAGCATTGGCCAAATCCAAAATCCCTCTGCCAACATGACTGTTTTAATCCCCCTCTCTTATATATCTGTATGAATTTTGTGGTTCAAAGCAGATGAATTCATTCCATGTTACACAGGGTTTAAGCTGGTTTGACAGGAAAAATCTCTTGTCTAGACATGGTTAAACTGACAAATCCAGTGTTTCTTGTATTTTGGTACACTGCAGAATGCAAAACATAGTGTGTTTTCCCCAGATTGTGTAACTGACATGGGCTAGGTTATTTCAGATTTGTTTAATTGTTATTTTCTAAATTGCATAATATATTGTGTATACTGCAGTTTTGCATAGCACAATGAAGTACCCAGTGTTTGGTGCTCTTAATAAAGAAGCAAGACTTAGCTGGTGAAGCTAGTTGACCAAGGTAGTCTTGCTGGTTAAGCTAGTTAAGCAGCCTTGTAGGGAAACCAGCGCACTAGCATCCAAAACACTCCATAGAAGTTATCTGATATTTCTATGTTTTTGATATCATAAGTCCACAAGAATAGCTTAATGGGTTTGGGTCATTCTTCAGTTGAGGTGATAAATAGTGTCCCCTTATTTTCCAACAGTTGAAACTTTAAATACCAATAAATCATAAAATATTTGCATATTTATATTCTGTAGGGTGAAAACAATTTGTGAACTGTTAAAAAAAAAAGAAAAAAAAAAAAAAGTATATTTAATCAAGTTGAGAGATTTCATGTGTAACAAAATCTGCATGTTCCCACCATACCTCAAAGAGGTATCCTGGCATGCAACTGCAAAAATATAACATTCTTAAAACAAATAAAATGGTTATATTGTGATCTATATTTAATTTAACAAGTACAATTTAACTAAATTGTTTAACATTTTGTTATAATTTAAGAAAAAGTTGTATCCCCCAACTTCGTCTGTGGTGTTACAGTAATGGATATTGCCCATTTAGGAAAGGGGGGATTGTATTTGGACTACTTCCTGTGTGTAAAGGTCATTGCAGGTGCTAGTTGATCTGAGGGGTGCATGGTGAGTTGATTCTTATTAATTTGTAACCAATCAGGCAGAACATTATGGCCACCTTGGATTGGCCTCCATGGATTGGACTTGTTTGTTCAGCACATCCCACAGATGCTCAATTGGATTGAGATCTGTTGAATTTGGAGGCCAAGTCAACACCTCAAACTCGTTGTTGTTCTCCTCAAACCATTCCTGAACCATTTTTGCTTTGTGGCAGGGCGCGTTATCCTGCTGAAAGAGGCCACAACCACCAGAGAATACCGTTTCCATGAAAGGGTGTACATGGTCTGCAACAGTGCTTAGGTAGGTGGTACGTGTCAAAGTAACATCCACATGGATGGCAGGACCCAAGGTTTGCCAGCAGAACATTGCCTAAAGCAATATTTTTTTTAAACTTAATTTTTACAAATGTTGTATCTTTTTGCCACCACAACTGAAGCCACCACACCGCAAATGATCTTTTTAGTAATTTAAAGATTATTTAATTTAATCATTTTCCTAGTTTCTGCCTTATGTTTGAAAAAGATTTCAGAACTTAAGTTATGCAAGTGTTGCAGATGTCAATTATCAAGTGTGGACCTTCCTGTTAGCTCCGATACTATACAGTGATGGAGTTTCTGTGAGGAAGACAGTGTTACTGCCAATGATGTGCAAAGGAGAACGAGTTACTATATGCTGCCTAAAGTCAACAGTCAGCTCCCTTGTTTTTCCTGATGTTAAAAGAGCAATTGAAGTCATCAGACTAGGCCTTGAATTCAACTAGTCACTTCTTTTTTTTGCTGATGAGTCCTTGAACTTTAAAAACGTCAGCAAACTTGATGCGAATGTCTTTCATGGGTCAGCAGGGTATAGCAGCGGGCTCAGTAGAAAGCCCTGTGGTATACACAACTATAAATACGATGCCACAAAAAGTTCTGTTGTCTCAGGAAGACCATGTATCCTCTGTGCAGTGGCTATACTGGTAGGAATACTACTGTTGGTTCAAACTACCCTTGTAAAAAAGAGGTGTGTTTAATTATTAAGTATTGAATGTCCATGTCATGCTCAAGCTTGACCAGAACTGAGGTAAAACTCAAACAGGGAGGTTTATTCGCAGATATGGCAGGAACACAATGCATAAACAGGTAAGTGATGATACTTGAGATTGTTGAAATAGACTTGTATTGTTTGAGTCTTTGTCTTACAGAATTGTTGGAGCACACACATGAGGGAACAACATTAACATGAGGGATGACTAAAACGTGGATGACGTGATGACGTGATGACTTGAAGATGACTTGAATGACTGGCGATCGACTTGGATGAGTTAACAGCTAGCAAGGTAGTCAGGAACATAAAGCAGGTAAGTAGCAAGATAAGTATTCTGTAGCATCAGAAGAGGTCAAACCATGACTGAGGGAGTGTGTGTGTTCTGTATAGTGCTGGTGATGAGGGCTAGATGTGTTTCAGGTGTGCATGGTTAGGTGCGGGAAGGATGATGAGAAATACAATCCGTGATCGTGGGCGTGTAGTGTATGTTTGAGCTGTTTTAGCTGAAAGCAACTTGGACCGACATTTCTTAAAATATGTCAGTGCCATTGTTTTGTCTCAAGAAGCACACCAGCAATGTTTTTTTTTTTTTCCGAAGGCATTTTTTTTAAAAAGCTACTTAAATGTCATAATTGAACTAAGGCCTAATCCTGGCTTAATCTAAGCCCTGTCTGTGAAATCAGGCCTATATTTCTTAACACACTTAAGTACACTTTTAAAAAGTCCTACTTAAGTGGGTCAAAAAGCGCTCTAAAGTTCTGCATTTAATATAAATTTCAACTATAATACATTTAACATTTTAGTTGCAATTAAGGATCCGAAAACATTACAATCAGTTCGCACTTAAGTATATTATTTTAAAGTTTATTATGGTATGTTAAAGTGTACTTCTTTTTTACAAGGGTATCTGGGAATGCGGCCTTGATGTACCATACCAACCATATTGGAGGTCTACAAATGTGGGTAGGTAGGTGTCATTGATAATTGCCCATGCAGAGTGACCAGGTGACCTGGAAGACCAAGCAAGTCTTGTGTTCAATGACATGCTGGATGCCTTTCACATGCTTTCTGGGAAATGCTTAGCATTATTTCCTAAAACTACAACTCTGAAACAGCCTCAAGAGCAAAGGGGTACATGTGCTACGTGCTCAGAGGCCTGCAACCTACATTGAGCACACTTTAACTGCCTTTCTGACACTGAAGATTCATTGTTTCTACATACTTCCATGTATACTTTTTATAAGTGTACCTAAGTGTGTTAAGAAAAAGTCTTGAAAGTGAACTCTCTTTAAGTACACTTAAGTGGCTTTTTATTTCATTAATATTATATTATCTGCAAGTATAGTTAAAAATGTACTTTGATGATTTGAAGTACACTACAAGTTCACATTTAATACAATTAAGCACAGTTCTTTTTCACAAGGGCGGTTTCACTTTTGATGTAGATTCAGTGCATCTATTGTATTGCCAAAAAGCAAACAGATTAATTGTTTCATGACTGAAAAACTAGTTGGGAATATTTAGACAGGTCAGTCACTCTTGACCTTTGACTTCAAACAAAAATTTTCTTGACCTTTGGGAGAAAACAAGCCCTCTCTTGCCATTTAAAGCTTTACAAATAATAAAGTCAATGACCGTAAAAAGCATTTGGAAAGGTTTTTCAGAATCTTTTAAACAATGTGACAGTTCACGAGTTTACACGTACATGAAATCAAATTAAAGTAATTAGTATAGTAATTTATGCGTATTTGCCGTGCTGTCCGGGGGAGGGCTCCGAGCTCGGAATTTGGCCCGAACCCAGAGTACTCCCCCTCCTTAACTGGGATAGAAACCAGCCAAGAGTGAGGTGATGGGGTGGTGGAGGGATGCTGTGAAACTTGTCGCGGGATAGAGGTGAGAGACGGCTTTATATACCGGCTTTCTCTTGCACTGATTGGTTGATTACTTGAAAGTGCGCCTCCCGAATTTTGTTAAATAAAACTTCATTTCATGTACTGATTATAACAAAATCTCTTCCTCTGCTTTTTCTCAGTAGACCAGCATTTTCACTTGTAAAAATGTAAGTAAAGTCACTTGTTCTTTAGTTTTGCACATGGAAATAGTATGTTTATATAGATTATCACTATCTTCAACAACAGGGATCAGCACATTAACCTTTTAAACTGAGTGCCTTGAATTAAATTATAGAGCCATGACCATGAGATAGTTTCATTACAGGATTACATGTGTGCTTACTATGGAATAATAGATTAATAGTTTCACACCTGAAGCATACAGTTTGACCAGACATGCAAAAACCATAACACTCAGTCACCTAGTATTTAGCCTGAGGCTACAGATATTGTCAGTGGGCAACACTGATTTTTACTGCCTGAGAAATGTCACTTGAAACTCACTTGGGCTCAACCCATTGTATAATAAACTAGATGAATTTTTAAAGAAATGTGTGTAATGCTGCTAGTGCAAAACTTATCATCATGATACTAGGGTGTTGTGGGTGGTTGCCAGTGGAACATTTATCATGCAATGATTTTAAATCTGTTGGCTTAAGTAATAGCACACCTTTCCTCAGTAAGCCACATAATTTGATGTGTCTTTCATATCTTTAGCACAAATAGTTGATGAGTTATGTTTGTTCAAACCATTAACTCTATGAGCAATGGAAGCTAATATGCTTACATTAGGAAACGCCATTAATCAATAAATTAAATAAGAATAAATAAATACATAGATACTATACTTATTCTTAATGCATATTATTTATTTATTTAAATGTATCCCATAAATGTAAATTAAATGGAATAATCTTTCATTTATTTAGAAATGATTGTATTTATGTAATTTGTAAATAAAATTAAATAAATAAATGTAAATACATTAAGAATTAAATTAATGAATCAGGTTTTAGTATGCATAAGTATCAAATATATTACAGAATATTTGATCACACCCCTTTCTTTCTATTCTTTGGCCAGTTAGTACTATTCTCTCTCTTGATTGGTTAGCACATGCATGGGTAAATGTTCTATACAGTCAGGGGTACAAGGGTAAATAGGGATCCACATGGAGGGACCTTCTCTTATGTCATTGTCAATTCCTGGAAATGCAGAGTGGCATGCAGTGTGTGATGTTATTTGTTGTGGCCAAACTGCACAGGATATTTTCTATAACTTTATGACTGTCAAATGCTCTGAAGATTTATGGGAATATCTTTATGTAAACTAATCAGCTTAAATGTTTTGTACACACACATTCCCTCTTCTTTCATTTTCTTTTGTCACTACCAGCACTGTTGCTCCATCCATTTCCCATAATAGAAATGCTATTCATAGAGTCATTAAGCCAAACGAGCATGGAAAATTAGTTCCGCCCTTCTTCGAAACTTCAGAGTGAGCACATAAATTCATGAGGGACAAAGGGAGGGGCTCTACTGATTGATTTTAGTAACTGCCCATAACACCCAAGCAACCTAAAACATTTAAAACACCTTAACTGCATAGAAATGGCTTGGAAAGCACCCATAAGATGATGCCATTGCATTGAGTTTTGCATGGGCAAGCACCACACTACTAAAAAACATCATAAAGTCATCAATATGTGATTAAATCCTCAAATTATCCTGTATTACTCATGTCTGTCCATCATAAGAAATCTGAGCTTACTGTGTACATGGTTTCCAGCTGCTTCTAAAACAGGAAGTCACATGTGAAAGCGTCAAAAACTCTTCTCTTCCGTTGACCTTTCCCCTAATTCTTACTGTTTTTTAGCCAATCCTTAATCTGCCATTTATAGATAAGTTGAAAACTCAAGACGAGGCCAAGTAATTTCCTTCTCAGCACTTTTTCATTCTTCTCTGCCTAATAAGTACACAATCTCTTCAATAATTTCATGCAAATGACTTCCTTTAATTTATATATATATATAACTAATGATGCATGTACTGTTTGTTTATCATCAGATGCTCAGACTTTTTTAGTGCTGAATGTCATACCTATGCACCTATTTTAATACATGTTCCATTAGAGAGCACAAAAACTAATTGGGCAACAAACAACTGAATTCTGTCAGCTGTCACTCAGGACAGCTCAGACGTCTTGCTGATACACCATGGGTACAATGTTTGTTTGGTTTGTTTCCATCATTAGCCTCTGAGCAATGCCAGTCAGTATGGGAATGGTACAAGTGCTATTTATAGACAATGATGTTAGTATTAAAGTGCCGATATTGTGCTTATTTACAAGTTCATCATTTTATTTTTGGGGTCTGAATACATTTACATGAGTTAAAGGATTATTTCACAAGCTTTACTCACCCTCAAGCCATCCTAGGTGTATATGACTTTGTTCTTTCTGATGAACACAATCAGAGTTATATTAATAAATATCCTGACGCATCCAAGCTTTATAATGGCAGTGAATGGGACCAACGAGTATAAAGCTCAAGCAAATGCATCCATCCATTATAAACGTACTCCACATGGCTCCGGGGGATTAATAAAGGCCTTCTGAAGTGAAGCGATGCATTTGAGTAAGAAAAATATCCATATTTAACAAGTTATAAAGTAAAATATCTAGCTTCCGCCAGACCGCCTTCCGCATTCAACTTACGAAGAAAGTGTAAAACTTTTGCAGTTCAAAAAGCTTACACTACGTCCTACGCCTTCCCTATTCAACTTAGGAAAAAAGCTTAACTGACGCGACGTCAGTTACGCTTTTTTCGTAAGTTGAATACGGAAGGCGGTCTGGCGGAAGCTAGATATTTTACTTCATAACTTGTTAAATATGGATATTTTTCTTACACAAATGCATCGCTTCGCTTCAAAAGGCCTTTATTAACCCCCCGGAGCCATGTGGAGTACACATTTATGATGGATGGATGTGGATGGATGCACTTTCTTGAGCTTCATACTCGTTGATCCTGTTCACTGCCATTATAAAGCTTGAAAGCGTCACTATATTTATTAATATAACTTGTGATTGTGTTCATCAGAAAGAAGAAAGTCATATACACCTAGGATGGCTTGAGGGTGAGTAAAGCTTGGGGTAATTTTCATTTTAAAGTAAAAAAAAAAAAAACATTTTTCTTATACTATACATTGCTGCAGCACCTCTTTTCACCCTCTGCCTGAAACATTCTGTTTTACCTCCCTTCTCTTTAAAGCCTATACCTTTCCAAATATTTGTCAGTTGGTCAACTGGTCAACCACTTGCATGTGTCAGAAATGTAAGGCTGAATATCAGGCAATTTGTCACTATTTCGAAATTTGCTTTTTCTAACTAAAATATCATGCTTTCACTGTCTATATATTTTTCCATTTTTGTATCTAGTCAAACAGTGCTGAGGTAAGCAGATGTGATCACATACAGCCTTGAAAGGCTTGTGAGGGGTTTATTTTTGCATTAAAATAATTAAAATAGCAAAGTTTTAGATGTAGAGGCAGGTGCTGAGCAATAGGGACAGTGCAAGGTTGGCATCTCTGTCTTGATGTCACATTTTGCAAGCATGGCATCAAGCCAAGTGGAACAAAGGTGATTTTCCATTGTCTTGGACTGTAATGGAAACTCATATCCCTGTTCGGTAATGGTACGTCAGCTGTTCTTTTTCCTCGGCTTATTTGTAGCTCAGCATATATTTTGTATTGGAGCTTCTGTAAGCATGTGATGCACATCATTTGAAGAGCAAAGAATGCTGACCTTGTTGTGTGAATACATTCTATCACATGTAGGGAACAGCACTTTCCAGGGCCCATTTTTATGGCAGGGCCCGTCTCTACTGCAACAGTGGAGAAAGATTTGCTACATTTCAATTGGATCTTGGTGGATGGCACAGACACCTTTAGATAAGGATGCTAGGACAACTGACAGACACCTCAAGCGTTGGAAGGACAGGAATTCTCATTGGTCTACATGTGCCCTGCACCCGACATGAGATTAATCCCTAAGGTTTAAGCCAACCTCCATATAAATTCTTTAGGACTTTTTGGATGCAAGAGCAGTGGCTGAAACAAAGGGAGGTCACATCCAATCCAATCCATACAATGATCCATCCAATCCATTCATAACTATGTTTGGAAACCTTAGAACTAATGTAAACTACACACATCCATTTTATACTTATTCAGGGAAATAAGTATTCTCATTGACAGCTATTTGTAGTGTAACATCTTCATATTCAAAATGTTAAATTCAGCTGTTAATGTACAAATGAATGCATGCATGACAGTTCATTCTTTTTTCGTCTTGTTTGACTTTGTTTAGAATACTGTCAAAGGTACTCTGGTGGTGGTTTGGAAAATGAGAAATGTATTGGTAAAATTTTAAAGACACTGTATTAACAGTGTGCTTTAGATTATGCAAATGAGTTCCACAGGAGAAAGAAGGGTTAGGGTGTGTGCCACCTCTAATGCCAGCAGCTAATTGCAGCACTGGAAAGGAGAAGCGCCAGATTGCAATCTCCTCCACATCGGAAACGGATAAATGTACCCTTTCAACAGACACTCCTTTTTCTGAGCCTCTGGCCCGTAACATCCAGAGTCTCTGTGCCACAGAGAGACAAAAGTGGATTGATTGACCAAGTTCTGAGTGTCTGGTCCAGAGGCAGAAGACATATAGACACATTTGCAACAAGAATAAAGGGTTAGTTCACCCCAAAATGAAAATTATGTCATTAATTACTCACCCTCATGTCATTCCAAACCTGTAAGACTTTCGTTCATCTTCGGAGCACAAATGGAGATCTTTCTGATGAAATCTGACAGCATTCGGACATTCCATTGACTGCCTTTGCAACTTGATCTTTCAAAAAGTTCTTAAAGAGATCGGAAAACGAATCCATATGAATGAATTGAGCGGTTTAGTCCAAATTTTCTGAAGAGACCAGATTGTTTTTTATGATGAACAGATTGAATTTAAGCTTTTACTCACATATAAACATTAATCACAGAAGCTCAACGAACCTGAATGACGCACGAGAACAAACCTCTTCAAGAACCTCAAATGTGCTGTGTAACCAATGAGGTTCATTCTTGTGTGTTACACAACACGTTTGGTTGTTAATTTAGGCCTACTGTTAAGGCGAAATTCCTTAATTGGTGCCCTGAGGTAAGAGGAGTAAGAAGTCATCTGACATTCTCACACTCACCTTAAGTGACATGACCAAAACTCACAATATTAATTTGATGCCTATATAGACCAAATCCTAACATTTATGGTGCAAATTTTAAGCATAAATCACAACACACTATTTTCCCTTTTATAGCTTATATACAGTACACAGGCATCTCAGTACTATAAGGGTGACAATCACAAAAATATGTCCAGGTCACATTTCAGAAATTGTATTTTGAAAATGAAGCTTAGTTTTATATTGTGACATTATTTCCTTAATTTGTTTTTCTGAATGACAGTACACAAAATATAAAACTATTTAAAGCAGAGGTGTCCAATCCTGAATAAACCTACTAAACTCTGCACCCCTGATCTAGAGACAAAATGTAAAGAGTAAAGCAAATACTACCATTATAATTAAATATTTACATTCAGTTTCTCACACAAAACTATCCTATGGCTTCAGTAGAGTACTTTTATGGTGCTTTTGTGCCATAAAGCTCCAGTAATTGCTTGGAAAGGGATGACCAACACAGTTTAGGCCTATTCCACTGTGGAAAAAAAAAGTCATATTGGTTTGGAATGACAGAAGGTTGAGAAAATTATGGCAGAATTTTTTGGTGAACTGCTGTTTTTCAGTTTTATGTTTTCAATGAAATGAAACTAATTCTCTTTATTCTGTCATGTAAAATACTAATTGAATGCACTTTATTGGAAGCAACTTGCATGATTAGTATTACTGCTGCTTGTTCTTTTTGGATCACTGAAGGTGAAACATATCAAGTTTAGTAACCTGTTTCTGCAGCTCAACTGGTAGAGCATGACACCAGTAAACTGACATTCATGGATTCAGTCACCAGGAAACACTGAAATACACATATACTGATCAAATGCATGCCTTAAAATGCAATGTAAAATGTTTTGTATAAAAGAATTTGGCAAAAGCATAACATAACATCAGATGTACATAAAATCATGTAAATGTGCATCTGACATGTGGTACCATATTGCTGCCAAAAGTGTACATATTTGTACCAAAATGGTACATATTAGAACCTTTTTAAAGGGTACTGTCCCAGTGACAGCTTTTGTACCATGAGTTAAAGTGTCAAATTATTGTTATAAAGTTAATACATACCTCTAGCTACAGTATAGACTTATAGCTAAAGCTATAGAATTCTAGTTTCTGGCTAAAGACACCCCTCTAAATATGTGTTTTTAACTAGTTTTGGTATTGATATTTTAGTTTATAACATTTGATTTAAAAATAAACGATGTGCACCAGAAAACATGGTGGGAAGCGCTTTTGAATACCAACATTTCTGAGGACCGGTTCACAGGGACACGTTTACTTACTGGAGTAAGATTTTTCTCCATCTCTGGTAAGATAGCAATCATGATGAGAAGTGTTCTTTAATTATTTGGTGTGCAACGGATAGCAGTTAATCCGTGATCCGTACGGATAAGACCCAGTGGTTCGGCACCCATGTGATTCGCGGATTAACTGCTAAATTTAACCATCATATAGTGAAAGTTTATCATTTGGATGTGTTTTGTCTCGCCAAGGATTTTAAAAGCGGAAGAAGCGAAAATTGGGACTCGCAAGCTGTTAACTGTGCCAGTGCCACAGAGAGAGAGAGAGAGAGAGAGAGAGAGAGAGAGAGAGAGAGTCCCAAGCTATTATCTGTGCCACACCCGAAGCTCACGCACGCAGAGAGAGAGAGAGAGGGAGAGAGAGAGAGAGAGAGAGAGAGCGCTCGAACACCGAATTAATTCCTCTTTTGCATTTACTTGCACCTTAATTTACACATACACACAAAATTATGTCAAAATACCTGTCTCGGCAAGTATTTTCTCGCAAGTTATGTCATAAGTGAACAGTTGAGAAAGAAACCGGATGTGTGTCAGTTATTCGGCCCGTGCTTTCCTTCTTAAAGTGACAGCAGCCTAATATTCTTGCTGTTGTCTGTCATTAATGTTAGTAAAATAAAATAAAATAAAAATCATTATCATCATCTACCATGTTCGAGAGAAAAGAAGATAGTGAGGAGAGCAGTCAGGAGGAAAGTGATGAGGACAGCTTTTAGGTTAAGTGTGTCGCGTAAAGTGTGAACAAGCAACATCTCCAGGTGCTCCCTTGAGAACCAGACCAAAAAAGTTATGTGCACCCCTGTATATGTATTTTATTTAGTAATATAGTTCAACTAAACTCTGAAGAATGCTTTTCAGACTAATTAATCTATTAATTATAATGTCAAAAATAATTTCCAATCAGTAAATTATATTTAAAGCTATTTTATACCTGCTTCCCATTGCTAATGTAGTTTCACGGTGTGCTAGTGCGTCAATGTAACGTCACAGAGAGCGTTCTCTTACCTGAGATTCTGACTAAACCTAACCACTGCGTTAATAATTCATCACCAGTAAGTGTGAACTGTGGGCTGGAACTAAATATGAGAGTACAGAGTGAAAAGCCATGTGCAAACTAATTGATGAGGATATGAGGATATGATATTTGCCCTCCAGCCAATCAGGGAGAAATTAGTCAGCCGCAATACAAAAACAACTTTGTTTATGAAGATGGAAATTGTTTTAGTCATGAATTTCTCCAGTACAATAAAAACGTCATTAATCTAGTCATTCTTAAATTGCGTTAAATTTCAGAGAATACTACACTCCCAATTACTAAGCTGATAGATTGAACATTCAAAGAAAAACGTTATGAATGTCACCGTGTTAATGTGTTATAAGTCAATTGGTATGTGTAAACATCATATTTGGTATATGTTATATTCTATGTACACTGTAATATTTGGACCACAGTGTTTAGAATCTGCTTATCTCTTATAACTTTTATACATTAGCTTTAGCTCAGGACAGACCTATTACACACTAAAATATTTTTTTAAATGTTTATGTGGTTAAATCTACAGCAGATAATTCAAAAAAGTTCAATCTAGACCAAATGTTCACAGGAATTTGGGGACAATTAGGGAGAATTTGAGTAGCTATTGACATAATTTAAGTATGAGGTGCATTGTTTAGTCCAAACGGTACACTGAATCCTTTTCAAACAATCCCTGTTCATTTCGGTAGCATACAGAGGCCAAATATGGCCTTCCCGGCCTCCCAACTCAAAACAGCTCTGGTATGCCTGAACTCTGGGCTTACTTGGCAGTATTACAGTAACCAAAAAAGAAAAAAGAAAAAAAATGGCTCCACTATTTACATGCATGAAATGATTTCGAGGAAAAGGGGAAATAATTTGTACTGGTGCTGACTCTTGGAGCTGAGAAGCAGAATCTGAAGTTAATGTGTGAGTTCTTGATAGACAGAATAAACTATTTCAACCAATATTTCAGTTTCATCTGCTGTGCTCCAGCATGTCTCAATTGATGACTAAACTTAAGTGGGAATTCTGAGTACTCTTCAGAGACGACTCATTTTCACTTGCGCTTGCTGTGATCAAAAAGTCCCTCTCTATGAGTTATGGTTCAAAATTGCCACATCATGCCTAGCATAACTGTGCCTTCCTTTGATTGGCTAAACATACATAATCACGCATGTTGTCATTGGTTAAGCCCAGTGTTCTGTGAGCTTTCATTCACCTGATGCATGCTCGTAATTTCCCATCTCTTCCTTCTTTCTCTTTTGGTTTCTCTCACACACCCTTTTTTCTGTTTACTACCTAACTGTTTGTTCAAGCAAATATAATACAATTCGAACAGTCAGTACAGGTTAGAAGGTCAGATTCTAATTTGAATCTTATTTTGAAGAAGGAATCCCAAATGTTTGTTCTTTGCCAACATCATTATGTGTAAGAAATTGATAACAGAGGTCTGTCGTATGTGCTTATGTAAGCTTCAACTGAAACGGACTGTTCCTCTGGCTTACAACTGTCCTAGTACATATGGTTTGTAATTTAAACACATTCCTGCAATAAATACATTCAATGTTGCCCCAAAAGATATTTGAACACTTACAAAATTTAAGATTGTCACTGTATTAGATATCATCAATCCAAGTAGCTAGCAGACTTTTAGTTTAGAATACTATATTGTTTTTAAACGAAAACAGAATTGTGATACTTTGTGGTTGCCATATGTTAGTGGATCGTATTAATTTGTGATGAACCACACCTGTATGAAATTGAGGAGAACTGACTTTAGTCTACATCACACACTATAATATAAAAAAATAATATAATAAAATAATATGATGTAATAAAATCTAGGGAGAATTTGACCTATATTTATGAGGTCACACTTTTGCACATTTGGATAAACCCACTAAAGGTTCCACTTCTTTGCTCTCATTCTTCCTGTGTTCTGCCAAGTGGCAGATTTTTCCCCCACCCACGTCATCCTTCCCTGGCTTAAGGCTGAGAACAGTACTTCCCCTACATTTGTGTACACTCAGTCTCAACTGTAGCTGAAATGTCTCCGACTTCTGATTGGTGGTTTACTCTGATCACGCTCCACCTCATAGGCTGGATGGTCTGAGCATGCTGTGATCATGCTGTGAATGCATGCCAGCATCCTCTGTTGGCTGATGTGTCTGACTCTTCCCTGTTCTGTGTAAAATGCGGGTGTCAGCCTTTTAAGGAGCGTGGTGGCACTGTCCTGGTCTATGAAGATTGGGTCAGACATAAAAATGAAGAGAGCAAATCTAAACCTGGACACACCAACATCTCCTTATTTATCTAATTTATTTGTATAGTTATGTACTGAGTTTTGCACTACCTGCTTTAGAAAAAGTCAATAGGCTAATATGTGTCCTATGGATTAACCTGATTTCATCAAGTACAGCATGTTTCTAGATCAACATCTTTGTTAACATTCCAATCAACCAATCAGATTTGAGGGACAGGTTTACAGTTTATGTCAAGTTTAGACTTGCAATCATTCTTAACGTTGGTGTTATTTATCTATCATTTCCCTCTGATTTTAGGGATAAGTTATGGGTAGAGTTAGGTTTAGGGGTTAGGACTAAATTTTGTTTGTTGGAATGTTGTTCCAGGAACTTGGCAAAATCACGGTGACCTTTTAATATTGGGGTTAGTAGATTTTAAATGCTATAAATAAATACTTCCATTCAGCATTGATGGATTAAATTGATTAAAAGCAACAGTATAAAGACTTACATGGTTATAAAAGATTTCTATTTCAAATAAATGCTTATCTTTTGAACTTTCTGTTCATCAAAGAATCCTGAAAAAAAGTATCAAGTCTTCCACAAAAAAAAAAAAAAAATATGAACCAGCACAACTGGTTTGCTGATTTTCATCATTGATGTTCCTTCAGCAGCAAATCAGCATATTAAAATGATTTCTGAAGAATCATGTGACACTGAAAACTGGAGTAATGAAGTAATATATATTTGTGGCCCTGGACCACAAAACATAGGGGTCAAATTTTTTGAAATGTATACATCACATACATAGATTTATACATCTTCTGAAAGCTGAATAAATAAGCTTTCCATTGATGTATGGTTTGTTAGGATAGGACAATATTTAGCAATGCATATTGATATATTTACAGTAGGAAATTTACAAAATATCTTCATGGAACATGATCTTTACTTAATATCCAAATGATTTTTGGCATAAAAGAAAAATCAATACTTTTGACCCATACAATGTATTGTTGGCTATTGCTACAAATATACCCGTGCGACTTATGACTGATTTTGTGGTCTAGGGTCACATTTATTATATGCTTTATAATGAGTGTAAAAGAATTTATGTGTAAATACCAACAGTATGTCAAATCTGTTCTGCACAGCAACCCTAAGAAGTCGTTGAATGTTTTAAAAGGGGAACTGAAGGTCACGTTACATGTTATTAAATTTAAATAGCTGTCTCAACAAATTCAGGCACAGAGAACCGAAACAAGGCAGGGAAACTGATTAAAGATAGGGAAATGGGATTTGTCCAGATCATCACATTTAGTGTTCATTTTTCAAAACAAGACATGGTAATCTTAGCATACTTGTTACATACAATTAGTAGATTAAAAAACTATTGAAACTTCTTTAGAGACAAAGTTTTGTAAACAAATAGACAAATTTGACTGTTGCACAGGCTCACACTATTGCATCACAGTGTTGTTTCAGATGTCATGTGTGATATGATCAAAACATCCTCAGGGCTCAGCAGGAGCTGCAGAAATGCACAGACATGTTTTCCGATTGCCTGTGTCTTGTGCTGCAGAGCACTTCTATTGGCCTGTAGAGTAAAAGCAGCATATACACTCCTCCCTGCCTCTGGATGAGATCGGAATGTTCTGTTTACAGTGAGCAAAGCAACAACACTTTGAGAAAGAGGAACCTTGACTTATGCTGTATTGCCTACACTGAGATATCATGATGCACAGGAACTGAACATGCATTGTTGCTTAATTGTAACTGTTCACAAACTTCATACTGAGTTGATACTAGCCTATTTTATAGAAAGCACACACTCTTTTAAATTGGTACAGTAACAGTTAAGCTTTTAAATTAAGATATCTTTGAAAACTCAAAACTACAAAGACAGTCCACTTTGAAAAAAATAGACAAGGGATTCCCAAAGAGGGTTTGTGAACCCCAAGAGGTTTATGATGGAACTTCAGGGAGTTTGTGGAATTGAAAGAATGCCTTTGTTAAATTAAACTAAATTAAATTAAACAATAAAAGTTGTGGGTAAGATGTTTCATAATTATATTTTTGTTCAAATGACAGCAAGGATGCATTAAATTGATTGAAAGTGACAGCAGACATTTATAAAGTTATCAAAGATTTCTATTTCAAATGAATACTGTTATTTTGATTACTGAATACTGTTATTTTTCATTAAAGAATCCTAAAAAAATGTATCACGGTATATTAAGCAGCACAACCGTTTTCAACATTGATAATAATAAGAAATGTTTCTTGAGTAGCAAATCACCTCTAGATCAAAATGTTATGAGATTTTTAGTCAAACTTTTGTAGCATCCTAATCTTATACAAATACAATACAAATAGTTATCAAATGTATTTTTTAATGTTTCCCTTGAAAGGTCAGAACATTAGGGCGCTTAAAATCCCGGGGACTTCGTCAATCATGGTTCAGCAGATGGTGCGGGGAATCCATGGCGAAGGTTAAGTGGCTCAAGTGAGCATTGTTGAGACAGCAAAAGTGTGATATCATAGAACTCTGCAGTTTCTGGGTCACTCTGTCTAAGAGCACATCCCTTTCTATTAGTAGCACATGATTGTAACCAGAAAGGCTGGGTTAGAGGATTTGGCTCTTGTTGTGTTCTGTAGTGTAGAAACAGATACATCATGTACCTGTTTGATCATGTGCATTAATTCATTAACATGACCCCACTCATAAAGTCAGCATGAAACGAAAGTTGCAATAGTCTTTTCTTCCCTATTGAGACGTATATCTGAGTGGAACAGCTTCTCGACACAAGAAAAAAATGTAGGGCGGGACTTCATTTGGTCTATCAGGAGTTGATTGGATGGTTGTGGTTTGCTATTGTTATCTCATGTGATTGACAGGTTGCCCCGCCCTCACACCAGTAAACACATCATCAGAGAAGAGAAGAGATGGCGCTGCAAGAGGGGAGGGGAAGATATTTTGATTAAAAATTATGAGGGTACATGAATTTATTTAAAAAAAATATGATGTGCATGGATGTATTATTTATAATAAATACTGCAATATTCCATAAAACAATAACAATTGTCAGTTTTGATTTCATGGTGACTTTAAAGGAACACTCCACTTTTCTTGAAAATAGGCTCATTTTCCAACTCCCCTAGAGTTAAACAGTTGAGTTTTACTGTTTTCGAATCCATTCAGCCGATCTCCGGGTTTGGCGGTACCACTTTTAGCATAGCTTAGCATAGTTCATTGAATCTGATTAGACCGTTAGCATCTCGCTCAAAAATGACCAAAGAGTTTCGATATTTTTCCTATTTAAAACTTGACTCTTCTGTAGTTACATCCTGTACTAAGACCGACGGAAAATGAAAAGTTGCGATTTTTCTAGGCCGATATGGCTAGGAACTATACTCTTATTCCGGCATAATAATCAAGGAACTTTGCTGCCGTACCATGGGTGCAGCAGGCGCAATGATATTACACAGCGCCTGTGACCCCCTGTTCTTGGCCTTGCAACCATGGAGACATTTGTGAGAGACGCTGCGTAATATCATTGCACCTGCTGCACCCAAGGTACGGCAGCAAAGTTCCTTGATTATTACGCCGGAATGAGAGTATAGTTCCTAGCCATATCGGCCTACTTTTCATTTTCTGTCGGTCTTAGTACACGATGTAACTACAGAAGAGTCAAGTTTTAAATAGGAAAAATATCTAAACTCTTTGGTCATTTTTGAGCGAGATGCTAACGGTCTAATCAGATTCAATGAACTATGCTAAGCTATGCTAAAAGTGGTACCGCCAGACCCGGAGATCGGCTGAATGGATTCGAAAACGGTAAAACTCAACTGTTTAACTCTAGGGGAGTTGGAAAATGAACCTATTTTCAAAAAAAAGTGGAGTGTTCCTTTAACCATTAAACTACCACTGCAGTGAATGACAAAAGTTTAATATACAGTAGTGGCCAAATTCGATATCCAGGTTGGGATTTTTTTTTTTTTTTTTTGACCCTACAAGTTCAGTTTAATGATCAAAATTTGAGCAAAATATTTTAAATGTGAACGAAAAACAAAACACTAAACTTGGTTAATGTATTTATCTCACAAAATTATTTGGCAAACTACAGCTACAGGTTTTATTTTAATTTACAAAAATAAAAATTGCATAGAAAAACAAAAAGCTCACATGAAAAAGTATGTCCACATAATTTGGCATGTTTCATTGCATTATCTCACACACACACACGCACACACACACACACACACACACACACAAATTGATTGATTACAATTACAAAATATGTATAGAAAATCTTTAATAAAGTTTTAATAATATTTACATAATAATAACAGGTAATGTCCAAGCTTCAATGCATGCTGGGAACTTGCAAAACATTGTTCAACATAAAACTGTGACAACATTTGTACACATTTTGAGTATCTAAATAAGATAACAAACAAACAAATAAACTGACTCCTACTAAAACATCTTTGTTCAGGCTACTTTATTTGTTAGAAGAACTTTTTGCAAGTCGGATAGTAGCAGTTTATTATTTGCATTAAGCATTTTTTTAAACAGACCTGTGACTCATGTGGGCCACAGTGCACCATGCAGTTCAGCAACACTGTCATAGAGTATAAACATAATTGTTCATACATTCATTTCAATAATTTAAAGAATATAAAATCTCCTGCACGTGCACAAATCAGTGAAGCTTAAATTCAGATCACAGGTCACAGTCACCTCAGCCGCTGAATGAGCCGTGACTCAGTCCCTCAAGCCAATATTAGAAGGAATGGCAACAACTGCCAACAAATGTGGCTTCATTTAGGGGTGACGCCACAGACTGATGAGCTGCTGACAAGCTTTTGCGTGAAGACAGTATCATGATATATCACAGCCCTAGTGTCAGTAACAACTAAGCTGACAGTGACACAATGAGGAAGTCAAGGCACTGAACATGCTTTTTGTTTTACCAAAAGCAATGACTATGTTTGGCACTGATATTATGGGCAGTGCATCATTTTCTTGTGAAGTCAGCCTTCACATTATGTCAACATTTCAGCAGTGCAGCTTTGATTAAGATTCTGGAAGGACAAAGACTTCAGTGAGAAAGTCAGAGATAATGTGCAGTATAATGCACTTGATTACATCTGTCTCCTGTCATGTGTTTAGTCTAAAATCTACTGATTACTCTTTGGTGCCCTAATCGGAGAGCTCTATGCAAACAATAACCACATTTCTCTGCTTTCACGTGGTTTCCATATTATTGTTGTGCTTTTTGAACATGGGAATTTCTGCTAGTGTGTGGATGGAAGTGCCTTCATGCAGTGCAGATTACAGGGTCCATCATGATGTGGGTCAAAGCAACAGGTCAATTGCAACATTTAACATTATACTAAACTGCATTATTCCTAGCAAGTGATTTCCTACATAGCTTGGTTACAAAGAATGTTTGTAACCAAGCAGATCTCGCCCCTCATTGACAACCATAGTATTTTTTCCCCTACTATGGTATAGTCAATGGGGGGCGAGATCTGCTTGGTTACAAACATTCTTCGAAATAGCTTCCTTTGTGTACAGCAGAATGGTACAAAGAAATGTATACAGGTTTGGAACAACTTGAGGGGGAGTAAATGATGACAGAATTTTCATTTTTGGGTAAAATATCCCTTTTAAGTTTTTGTTACTATGTCATGACTTCAGTTTAGTACAAAATTAACTGTTAAAGTTGCAAACAAGTAGTGAAAAAAGCAATACATGCAAAGCGTTGCTCACACTGTAACTGTTTATTGCTTCAGTTTTATTAACTGGACTGTTTATTGCTGTAACAAGAACATTGTGTCATTGAATAGAATTAATAACAGATCACGAGTGAGGAGGAAGTAAGATGTGTTAACTAACCAAACAGAGGAAGCACACTGCAGTACTTCGCATTCCCCGAGAGCACAATAGAGAGGTTGATTCTGGGGCTGAAATGGCCCTGAATATGCGGAAGGAGGAAAAGGGTGGTGCTGAGTCAGCTGCTCTCCCATGGGAGTCTGGAATTAGAGGTGGTTTCTGAGAATCAGCAAATAAATGTAGATAAGCGATAAATGTTTATAAACATGAATATTTGGTGGTTTGGTGGAGACCTTGGGATGTAGGTTTACTTGTTTCTGGTAAAGGGAAAGTAAATTCAAGCAGTTACTGGGTAATGAAATGATGCAGCACATGACTAACATGTGATCAGAGTCGGAATTAGCAGAAGGGAAGATTTCATAACTGAAAGATCTTTGCAAAATCAGTGACACACAGTATTGCCCTTAAATTTAAATGTTCTTGTAAAAAATAATTGCTCTTTATAGTTTTGAATGCACACTTCTATAGTGTACTTCAAATCTTAAAAGTATATTTAAAAAACTGTAGGCCTGCTTGCAGATAATATAATATGAATGAAATTAAAGACGACTTAAGTGAACTTAAAGAGAGTAAACAATGTTTGACAATGTTTCTTAGGACACTTAAGTACACTTTTATAAATATGCACTTTTTGTCAAATTAAAAGTTTTACATATCTGCTCTTTGATAATTAGAACCTACCAGTTTATTGATGAAAGTATATGATAGTGAAATATGAAGGCCAAGTATGGTAACCCACAATATGGGTCAAAGCAACTAATAAGGTCAATTGCAACATTCTGCAACATTGTACTAAACTGCATTATTCAGGCAAGTGATTTCCTACATAGCTTTGCTATTTTTGTGTCTCTTGTATCTCTTTATGCTCTCTTTCTCTTCTTTTTAACCCATACTCAGAATTTGTCCTCTGCATTTAACCTATCCAAGTTTTTGCACACACATAGGAGTAGTGAGTAGTGAACACACAAACACCCGGAGCAATGTGCAGCCATTTTGCTATGACGCCCGGAGAGAGATTGGGGGTTAGAATTGCTCAAGCGCACCTCAGTCATTTCCTGCCGGTATTGAGACACGAACCCGCAATCTTCAGGTTACCGGTCTTACTTTCTAACCATTAGGCCACAACTGCGAATAAAAGATCCCACCGAGATTTGAGCTCAGATCACTGGATTCAGAGTGCTAACCATTACACCATGGAGCCAGCCAGGGGCTCTTCTCATGGACCCCGGACGAGTACACACACACAGGTTTGTTTTCCTATCAAAGTGAGGACATTCCATAGGTGTAATGGTTTTTATACTGTGCAAACTGTACATTCTATCCCCCTACACTACTCCTAAACCTACCCATCACAGAAAACATTCTGCATTTTTACATTTTTAATAAAACATTGTTTAGTATGCTTTAAAAGCTATTTTAAATACGAGGACTCATGAAATGTCCTCATAAAATATGTTTACGTCATAATACCAGTGTAATACCCATACAAATTTGTGTCCTCATAAATCATGAAAACACACACACACACACACACACACACACACACAAAGGGAACATGTTTAAGTGGAAGACTGGAGAACAACTTGGAGTACTCTGGAGATGACTGAGAAGACTGGAGATCGACTTGGAAGAGGTAACAGAAGTTGCGGCTACGTGGCGGCTACGTGGCGGCTACGTGGCGGCTACGTGGCGGCTAAGTAGTCTGTGGCATTAGACAAGGCCAGACATTGACTGGAGTATGTGTGCTCTACTTATAGTGCTGGTGATAAAGGCTAATGAGTGACAGGTGTGTGTGGTTAAGTGCCAGGGAGGATGATGGGAAATGTAGTCTGTATTCAGAGTGTTCATTCAAAATGAAGGTCACACATTAGGGTCCAATTCTCACTATTAACTAACTATTAACTACAACTTTTGCCTCAAAAATTAAAAGTTAGTAAGGTAGTTGCTAAGTTTAGGTATTGAGTAGGATTAAGGGATTTTGAATATGGTCATGCAGAATAAGGCATTAATATGTGCTTTGTAAGTACTAATAAACAGCCAATATCCTAGTAATATGCATGCTAATAAGCAAATAATAGTGAGAATTGGACCCTAAACTAAAGTGTTACCAAAATTAAATAAAGGAGTTCGGATCTTTCTGTTTTTTCTTGAAAGAAAACTTTAAACTTATTATTAAAACAATGATTTAACATGTAATTTAATTACATTAGAGTATATTTTAGTTTACCATTTAGTTTACCATATTTCAAAGACAAACAGAATTATGAAATTGCAAATAAAGACATATGTATCAAAAAAGCATTCTTAAGGGTAAATAAAATAAAATAATAGAAAGTAGATGTATTACATTTCTTTCATACTTGTGTTGTATATCAGAACACAAATTGCCCATATACCGTACATTAACATAAACTGTGTCCTTCTACAGTCAAAGTTTCCAAAGTTAAAGTAGTTTACAGAAATCAGAAACTGAATAAAATCTGCATTTGTGTACTTGGGTAGAGTATGCTTCTTGCAAATCTTTACAAGGTAAAGATGTAGCAACAGACCAGGAGAACAGACAATGGTGTACTTAGCTGTTTTAATCTTGTCACTTGCCTTAAATTATATTAAAGTACATTTAATCACAGAACAAGCCTGTTCACTGTTGTGTTGGCCGTACCACACGTTAGAGGGCCCGTTTCCAAGGCCTTTCTCCAGCTTGCCACAGCAGAATCCTCTTTCTTGATTTCCCTAACAGGATTGATGCAGCACAGAATGATGGTCTAAATCTGCTCTTATTGACCTCATTTTGGCATCTTGCTCTGAAGCTGACTTGTACAGACTACATTAAACCAATTGCAATTTATTTTTAGTGCTGTGAATGTTCAACTTAAAATGTAAGTTTGATTGTTGACAATGCAACAAAGTTTAATTTTATGCAAATTAGCAGCAATGTGATGCGTCGACTACTATTAGGAGAGCAGACAGTGTCTCTCCAACACAAATCCTTTGATTATAATAACTTATATATGATTACTTATAATAACAACAAAGAGTTAGTTTTAAGGTTCCACCCTGGGAACTTGATCCAAGTTTTGGTGACAATTTGTCAGGTTGAAATGATTAATGCTGACACTTTGTAGCCATAAATGGAACTGGGAGGGTAAACAGACCAGATAATAAAATCATAAGGGTTTCATCTTTAGCATTAGCATCCAGCTTGATTCTGATCTAGAGAATATGTTATAATAGTTTATTTAACTTTTATTTGTATCCTGCTTGTCATTTCTAACATTTGAAAAAAATGTATGTACCAAAAGAATATGAAAGTCAAAATCAGGTCAGTTGTATCATTTGTAAGTGAGCTGGACAAAGCAAGAAATGACTTTCCAAACGTAATACACGCATAAGGTTTGTGGGTGTACACTGTGTACTCTGTCTCACCACAAAGGCACGCTGAGTACAGCAAGTGAAGAAGGAAGTCACACATGTGCACGTAAACGTTCATGCGTGTTGTCAACATGTTGTATCACCTATTTATGTAACCAAATGGCCCACAAGGACTCATAAATTACTATTATGAGTCTTACTAATAGAGAAACTCTACAATTCTTACTTGTCAAAAGCCGCCTCCTGTACGTGTGCTTATGAAATATGTTGATTGCCATGCATGGCATACCGAGACATATTTTTGGGATCCTTCACATTAAGCTTGCTGACAGGGTGAATGGTTGGGAAATATATGGTGCTGCTGACACACAACCCCTCCATATCGCCCAAATAACAGATTGCTTCGTCCTGCAGTCATTTGCAGACTAGATCTGGGACTAAAATTTGAGCCTAAAAATTACTCAGCCACACAACTTTCATGATTAACAAGAAGAAAAATAATAAAAAGTTAAGTTGTATATTCATAACTAAAGCATAAAATGGGTATGCACAACTTTATGATTCAATATTTGATGACAAAGCCAGTATGTAGAAGTTTTGAAGTGGAGAAAAAGCAGTCAGATGCAAAGCTTAAACCTATAGACTTCTGCATCATATTTGATAGGCTATGTGAAGGTCTCTAAATTATTAACATGATCTGAAAAACCTGTTGCGTGCGATCTACATGCCTTCTGTCATCTGACTGATAGTTTATTTAGTAAGTGAAAGGCCTTTTAGTATAATTCTAAAAACACCCCCCTTCAGCACGTGTCTTTTTGCTGTGAAATGTTTACTGACTTTTATAAACTAAACATACTATATGAGACAAAAGCCTGATATATCAAATATGATGCTCAACAAAGAACACATATGCAAACTTTTGTTTATCTAAAGGTTTAATAAACTTTTCCATTATATATCTGACTATTTATTTCATATGTCAGACTTCACTGGGTTAAGGGGCTTTTGTCAGGACTGCAGACATTTAACATTGCTGTAAGCAATGTTCCATGTTTATTTAACAAAGTCACATACTGGTCCAAATACATTCAATAACCAGGCATGTTCGTGTTTCTCGGGTAGACTGTGACATTTGTTTATGTCTTGGTTGTGCTATAGGTCACCGCACAGATAGGGGGGGCAGTACCTTCTGGTGAGTTTGCTTCTGTTTGTTGACTTACATTTCACACCCTGTCCTTCACGGCGCGTGACATACGTTGAAAAACATGTTCTCACAGCCCCTGATGGAAAATGCTGCATGGAAGTCGTGTAGGTGTGCATTCAGCCCCTTGTGAAACTAGCATACCTCAGCACACTTTAAAAAAAAGACCAGCCTACTTATTATGGAAATAACATACATTAAAGGGTTAGATCACCCAAAAATGAAAATTATGTCATTAATTACTCACCTTCATGTCGTTCCTAACCTGTAAGACCTTCATTCATCTTCAGAACACCACTTAAGCTATTTTTGATAAAATCCAAGAGCTTTCCGATCCCTCATAGAAAACAACACAATTATCACTTTTAAGGCCCAGAAAGGTAAAAGGCATCGATAAAATAGTCTGCAGTGACCCTAACCCATAAATACTGTAATTTGACCCACTTATAAGACATAAGTAGTATATCTTGTCTTGTCTTTGAAATATGGTTGATGTACTGACAAGCATTTATAGTAAACTAAAATATACTTTAATGTAATTTCTAGTGAAACTTTTATGTCACGGATTTAAATATATTTGTGAAAAGGAGCACATCTGATTTGACACATTGTGAATTTGGGTTTAATATTAGAGGGGAGCTGATATTTTTCTACAAGTTTTGTTAGCTTAACTGCAAAATTAAAAATATGAAAAATAAATTTGTCATGATGCAGTAAAACAACATGAATATCTAGACTCGTGCTCAACACACGCCAAAGCATGCATTTCTGCAGAATGTAAAGACGGGGCTTACAGATAAATATTTTATAAAATAAGACAGCATACAAAAATGTAGTAAACTGACGTTTAGACTGTCTCTTGAATATTTTTAAGAGCTGATATTGTTTTGTGAAATATTGCATGCGCTGCAAAACATGGGGATGTTAAAGCTCTACAATCAGGTGACATTATTGTAAGAGCTCATAATATTGTTTATAAACTGAAGGGAAATGTCGCCATCTGCCGGCTGCCAGATGATGATATGTAAGAAAAATATTTGAATGACGTTTCTCCACTCTTAAAGAAATAGCTCACATGAAAAGGTCATCATTTACTCATATTCAAGTCATAACAAACCCACATGGCTTTCTTTCTTCTGTGGAACACAAAAGAAGACATTTTGTAAGAATGTCCACTCCTAGCCACTCATTATCATATAATGGAAGTGAATAAAGACTAGGTCTGTCAAACTCCAGAATAAAAAAGCATCATAAAAAGTAATACATATGATTTTGTCACATATTAAAACAACAACAACAAAAAAAGAACCTTAACACAGATGAACTTTCTCTTATACAGTTGTAATTCAAGGCATTATCAGGTATAAACATGAGATGCATTAAATATGCAGACTGGTCTAAATGGTCTGTAGTGTCCTCTCCTATATGACAAAAAGGAATGACGGCTTCTGTGTGTTCCCTTTTTAAGCAGAGCTTTCCAATTACAATACTTAAACTGAAATTAAAAGCATAATTAAACTGTCTTTCAGTAACATTCCAGCACACTGTTAGAATAGCAGCAGTATCTGTCGATCACGTCATTTGCGTGAAGCAGCTGAGAAACCACAGAACAGCATCTCAATAGCAGCAATGACTCTCTGATATTAATAACAATAGTTATTAAAATAAATACAGTCACTTGTCAAGACCCGATTCAGTATGTTTCAAGTTGAAACTAAGACACTTCTTCTTGAAATACATACTTTCAGTTTTACTCATAGAAGTATGCATCCCCCAGTGATAAGAACTTCAAATAAAATGCCTCTTAAAATACATTAGTAGACAGCTTCATCCATATTGTCATCACTATCTGCTCCAAAATCCTCTCCGTTGTCAAAGTAAGACATGATGTAGTCTGTCTCCTGAAACACAGTACACATATTCTGCTGTTAAAAATGCTTTACTGGGACCCTTTCTAGGTCATTGAGAGATAGTTTTCAGAAACAATTTTGCCACCCTTCACCTTCACCATATGACTTTCTTAGCTATGTGAAACACAAATGAAGATAATGCTTAAGCAACCTTTTTCAATGCAATGATAATAAACTGATTCTGCAGGCTATCTCTATCAAACGAAAGACAGAAAGAAAGAAAGAAAGAAAGAAGAAAGAAGATATATGGATAAATGACAGTGCCACAAAGATTGTAGGCAAAAAAATTTCTTACATCTTCAACCTCCTCTTCATCATAATCTTCATCCGCATCTGGCTCATCCTCCTCCTGATTCTGTTTCTTCTTCTCCTCTTCCTCCTCTTCCTCAGAATGATGCTCTTGTTCTCTTTTCTCAAGTGTCTAAATATCATTTCATAAAATGAACATTACTAACATGCAGCAGCATTTAAAAAAACAGGAAATAAGGAGAAAGGAAATGGGTATTTTTCTTTGTTTGTTACGGTTTTTCAATATGAGTTTCAGTATATTTTGTGTTTTTATTTAAAGTCTTTCAGTTAGCTCATCATCAATCTGCTTTTTCAATTCATTTGAATGGCAAAGTATGTTTAAAACATCTTATGCACAGTTAATGCAACATAATAAAATATTATGGTTTCTGTGAACTCATACCTCTAGTTTTTGGAGAACCTCTTCTTTGCCAGCAGCTACTTTTGGTTTTCGCTGGAGTTGTGGCTTAGCACCTATGACTACAGAACAAAGGTATTAAAAAACATGGTTTACTCCTATTTTAACATGTGTTGGGTAGCATTTAGTACATTAGACCTGTGAACCTACACACATGGTAATAATAATAATAATAATAATAATAATAATAATAATATAGTTCCTCACGTGTTTTTCGGGGTTTTCGTACTTTAATACAAAGCTCTTTTGGCAGTCGGCTCCAGTCTGGAATGAAATCAAATATGTTTAGAGAGACCTGACTTTCACATTTTCTTGATTATAATATGTAATAAGTAAGTTGTAACACAATTAATAAAGAAGATTACCTCTACAATGGTACATAGAGTTCTCACATCTTTTGACCAATTAATTAATGGTTACTGAATAAGTCTTCTTAAAAATAATTACATTAAAAATAAAATTCTAAAAAGATTAATAGTAATTGAATTTAATAAAGAACTTCCACTTGTACACTACCATTCAAAAGTCTGTGGTCAGTAAGATTTTTTAAATGTTTTTGAAATAAATCTCTTATACTCACAAAGACCAAATTTATTTGATCAAAAATACAGTAAAACAGTAATATGAAGTATTACAATTTAAAATAACTGTTCTATTTGAAAAAATTATAAAATATAACTTAGTCCTGTGATGTTAAAGCTTGAATTTTCAGCATAATTACTCCAGTCTTCAGTGTCACATGATCCTTCAGAAATCATTCTAATATGCTGATTTGCTGCTCACGAAACATTTATTATCAATGATGTAAAAACATGCTGCTTAATATTTTTGTGGAAACAGTGATACGTGGTTCTTTTATGTATAGAAAGTTTAAAAGAACATTTATATGAAATAGAAATCTTTTTGGTGACATTATAAATGTCTTTTACTGTCACTTTTGAGCAAAGGTCTGTGGCGACCTCACCTATCTGACAAAAAGGAATGTCATCTGTGCAAATTCACAGCTTTAAAGGGATAGTTCACCCAAAAATGAAAATTCTGTCATCATTTACTCACCCTCAAGTTGTTCCAAACCTGTATAAGTTCTTTGTTCTGTATTTTTTTTCCTACTATGGTAGTCAATAGGAGGCGAGATCTTCTTTGTTACAAACATTCTTCCAAATATCTTCCTTTGTGTTCAGCAGAACAAAGAAATGTATACAGGTGAGAAAATGATGGCAGAATTTTCATTTTTGGGTGAACTATCCCTATAAATACTTATACATTTAAATTACAAAGAGACAAAAAGCATCCTAAGACCTAAATGGAGTGGAAGATTCAACTCCCAGATTTCATGTTTCTATGTTTGACTGTTGAATTTCCTCTGCTTTATCATCTATTGTGTCTCACCTGGACTCCATTCAATTGTGTTGTTCTTTGGCTCACCATTTTGGTATTTATCAGAGTAACGCGCCACATCTAAAAAAGAAAACAATAAAGAGCCGTTCAAACCTGATCTTTGACCATCCATGCCTGATAGGTCGTTGGCTTTAAATAATTCAGTGACTGCCCACAGTTCAAATGCAAATCCAGAGACTGCAGGACCTCATTCTCCAAGTCATGTTGAATCTTCATCCTTTGTGCTCAGAATTGTCCACTCTCAGTGTGCTCAGTACTGCCCACATGTTGCCTCAGCCCATCTTACCTGTTTTTGTTCTGGTTTCTCTTATGTGGAACGGCAGATTCTTGCTGGAGGCTCTCAGCTCCTGCTTAAGAGCGAGCATATAGTCCACCTCTTCTCCTGTAGTCAGAGGCACTGGCCTAAATTGCATAGGCTGAAAGAAAAATAATAATTACAAATTAAATTAAAACAAATGTTACATACAGCGGCATACATACATACATTCTAATGCTATTGCATTAGAAACTAAATCTCAAACAAAACAAAAAAAGCTTTTCTCAGAACAAACAATTCTAACAAATCAGTAATAAGACATTTATAACATTTATACACACAACAATATATGTGTAATTACAACCATTGCAGTTAGACTGTAAAAAAAATTAACTGTATAAAATGCTACAGTAATAACCTGTAAGTTCCCTTACTCTATACGAAAAACAGTAATAGATCTAACCTTGCATTTCATGTCATTTTACAGTAAAATACCATGTGTGGAAGTAAAAAAAGACAAAGTCATCTTATAAAGATTTCACATTCCCAGAATTCCCTGTAACACTTCACAATTGATGATTTTTCATTTTAATAATTATGTTTATGTTCTTAGTTTTTATCAGTTATGTACAATAGTGTTTTATATCACATTGTATGTTATTAAATTAATGTTTATTGCATTATTTTAGTATTCTATCATTTGTGTGCATGACACTGCATAAAAAAGCTACTTGTGATGTACTTTGATTCATCATGTGTTTTCTCTTTACCCGCTGTGTTATTATGGTGGTTGTCAGTATATTTTAAAGGTACAGAACAGAATTTAGAAGCAGCATGGCCCTACTAATTCTATTTTATCAATTTTTTGTTGTTGTTGTTGAAAATCACAGTTATTTACAGGTTTACATAATGTACAGGTTGTTCTGTAAACGTTTAAACCACAGCTGCTAGAATTTGTTTCCTGTAAAAATGACAGGATGTTTTTTACAGAGTATATTACAATGTAAAGACACTTGAATTGCCATTAAACACTTACAGGAAAAAGAGGAGAAGGTGTATGTGTAGACTGGGGTAAAGAATCTCCCCTCCCAAAACCCAGTGCGTCCACACTGAAGGTAAACTGGCTTCTTCCACGACCTTTGCTTCTACCTGCCATGACTGTACCTGTAAAGTCAACACATGAGCATGAGTATATAACTAGCCAATAGCAATAAAAACATTCATCATAGCCATGATGAAACCTGCAAGATACAACCACAAGGATGACTTTATTTTAAGCAGTAATTTTACCTCAAAATGCGTTTCAGGATCAATCCCCAGTAAATATGTGCCCAGATCAACAGCTGCCTGCTGAATGTAAAGCCATGTGTAAGGCACAGTCACTAGGGGCCTACTTGAACACGTGGGTAGTTGTGTTTACATCCGGCACATGTAGACATGTGGTCCGTCTCAGTTTACAGTCCAACCGGAAAGACTCCTCTGGTGAAGAGTTCCTAGCGCTGACAGCATGCATTACAATTGATTTCATTGATATTACAACCGTTATTAAGAGGATATAACAACATATCTTAATGGTGGTTGTAAACTATTTTTAAATACACGTAATATAGCCATAACTGATCGATATCACTGAAATAGGTGTCGTGAGAAATCACGTCTGTACCTACCCAGACTGTGGCTGTTGTGGTGTTCAGGTTGCGCGTTGTTGGAGGAGTTCCGTTATATATATAAAAATAAATAAAAAAAATTGTTTTTTTTTTTTTTTTTCAGATTTGCGAGAAAATGTATGAATTGTGAGATATGCTACTCGCAATTGAAAAAAAAAAAAAAAAAAAAAAATAGAAGTAGGAGATGAAAAGTGGCGTTTTAAAGATCCCGTACACATCAGACGTTGTTTAAGATTACAAGATATTTTATTTAACCATTTTATATAGATTAATGGTCGCAGTTTTTTTCATAAATACTAATCCTGATAGATTTAGCTGTCATAATAGATTTAAACAATTATATTTGTTTTGTGAATATATGTCTGTAGTGCATTAGAGTTTTTCACAATTGCTAAAACACTAAACTCCATTCTCTGAACCAAATTCTTAATGGCCTAAACCAACTTGTCGAATAAATCACTCGTTCTGCAAAACCTTAAATAAGTTCAGGCAATTTGAAACCATTTTCAAATCTCATGTACTCTTTTTGCAAAACTCTAAATCTCTAAAACTCTAACTCTGGATGCTGTGTTTTCCTTTTATTTATGTAGAGTCTAATGAATGCTCTGTAGTGTTTATATATTGACTAGCTGTGTGTATGATCTGAATAAAGAATTGTTTGATTTTGAGTACAGGTAAAATGGTTCTGAAGCCAGAAGAGTCAGGGGTTTTGTTGAAGTTTTGGTTTTGTGCTTATTGTTGTGAGAAAATGGGTGAAGGTTTCAAGAAATGGGTCTTAGCAATTGAGAAAAACTTTAAGACAAAAACGTCGTGAGATTTGAAGGTGCCTTCCTGAGAGTGTCGAGCGCCCCCTAGAGGAGAAGAACAGGCTTATGTGTCACTTAGGGAACAGTTCAATATTATGTTTATTCCAGAAGGTGGCGGAATGGTTGTATCTACTTACATGATTTCACATCATTGAAACTGGCAGAGGAATCTGGCATTACCAGCAACAACAAATGTCACTTTGTTATAGCTGTATGTGAGAAATTTATTTTGTCAAAGTCACATTAAGGTGGAAACTTGAGTTATGGAATGTAAGTACAGTCTTGACATACATTCCCCCCCCAATGAACCACCAAAATAAAGGCAGACAATTAAATAAGCATCGAAAGTTCTTTACAGTATATAGTTGTGGGTGCAAACAATTTAGTAAATTCAATTAAACAAACTGACAAGACAAGAGGTTACTGAATAATAAAGGCAGAATACAACTGAAAGGTTTATCTGTGTTCTAAAGATGAGGGCATTTTTCATAAATGTCAAGTCAGAGAATGATTCATATGTTGTTATTTGATTTTTTGTTGTTTTGCATGTTAACTTCTACAATTTTGCAACTGTAATCCAGTTTAAATTCTGCTGAAAGGTGTATGATATAGGTAACACTTTACAATAAGATTCGTTAGTTAACATTAGTTAACTACATTAGTTAACATGAACTGCATTTATTAATCTTTGTTAATGTTAATTTCAACATTTACTAATACATTAATTCATTAGTTCATGTTAGTTAATACATTAACTAATGTTTAACTAATTACCTTATTGTAAAGTGTTATCATAATATATGTAAATGTAGCCCCTCCTTTTTAAATTATTTAATTATATAATTATCATTTTTGTCTTTTTTATTATTCTCACATATCTCACATATATCAGTATAAATCTAATTCTTAATCATGCCTCACCACAAGATTTTTACCATGCCAGAAATATGATTTGTGTCATAAGGAGGTCATAAATAGCCCCCCAAAACCAGTTTTCTCTTGTTTGCAATATGTTACCATGACAACACATCCTGTGCAGTGAGGTAGCATGTGTATCCCTCTCCATAGGGTGCAGCAGACCATTGTCATACGCATTAACCCCTGGTTAAACACAGTCAAGTTATATCATTTTGACGCAAGCATTATTTCACTGTAGTGTAGTGCGTGCAGGTCAAACAAAATGGCTTTGTCGGAGGTCCATGGATCTCACTGAAGAACAATGAAAAAGAGGATATGAGCAAAACAAAACGATTAAGATGATTCATCATCTGTTTCTAAGTTTAGGTCCAATAAAGCCACGCCTCCATCCATGATTGATTGATTGGCAGTCTGTCTCTGGATAAAAGCTTTGCAAATAAAAGATTATACTTCATTTACCATCAGTACCACTCTACACAAGACACTCTATAGGAATACTCCAACATCCAGTGAATTTTAATCCAGTTCCAGTTTCTTCAGGATGAGGCACAATGAGTTGCATTACACCGGGGCAGTATTGTGCTTCCTACTGTTTTCCGCAACAGGTATGCTAAAACTTTTACATTTGATGAAATATTCATGTTCATGCGAACAAATGTTATGGTAACTCACTTTGTCGTTTTTATTTCATTCATTGACTCCCACAGTCAGCTTGTAGAAGTCATTTTAGTTTAATAGATATTTGCATCCATTCTTTATTTGCAGGTGAGAAAGAATATGCTTTATTGCTTAAATTATGAGGGGAAAAAACTCTTTGTGACAAACACAGGTTGTACTTTGTCAAGTCAATGAATCAACAAAACATTTTTTGTAATATAAAAGATATACAATATTATATGCTATTTATAAAATGTCTGCTCTCAATACATTTTTGATACACTTAAAATAATATATAATATGCACAATTTGCAACTAGTATCAGTCTTGAATAGTTAATGAAACACCTTTTCCCTCTGCATGGAGATCACCAACACTTTTTTTATTCGTAAATAAACTATTAACATAATGTTATTGGAGTTAACATTAGCAAATCATTTTTTAATTTAAATGTCCTGACATTGACAAAAGCTGAATAATGACTATTTTGAGGAAAAATACACAGCCACAAAACATAAAAAGTACAAAAGCTGTCACTGGGGCGGTACCCTATCAAAAGGTGCACCTTTGTACCTAAAAAGTGCATATTAGTTCCTCAAAGGAACATATTGGTACCAAAACTATATATATTAGTACCAAAATGGTACATATTAGAACCTTTTTAAAGGGCACCATCCCAGTGACAGCTTTTGTACCATTTTTTTTTTTTTTTTCTGAGAGTGGCATAAGTAGACCTCTTCAGTGGAAAAATGAAATAAATAATATATGTAGTTTTATATTTATTTATTTATTTATTTATATATATATATATATATATATATATATATAGCTATGGCAATCAACATGGCAATGAATAAGCTTATTTCTTTTGTAGGTGCTCAGCCCTTGAGCATTTTAAAAATTGTTGAGGGTCTCCAGTCAACCCCACAGACCTACCCTACACCCCTTTATTCATTTTCCCTCTGCATGGAGATCACCAACCGCGTCTTCAACGACTCCCTCCTTAACAAAACCTCACCGCAGTACAAGCGGATGTATGCCGAGGTTTCTGGAGTTGTAAGTGTTTTCTGTGATTTATCAATGAATAGATGTCAGTACCCATTTTACACATATACTAATAGGAACAACATTTTAAGTAGCTACATGTAAATTGCTGTTGACCCTAGATAGATCTGTAAACATGATCTTGTTTGACCTTCACAGTTGGACATGGCCTTTAATTGCTCTAACTGTGACACGAGAGAGACTTACAGAGGTGTATCAAATATAGAGTTCAGGTAAACCTCATCTGACTTTTTCTAAAGATGTTTGTCAGTTGGTCCTAAATTAACTGAGAATTATAAATTCAGTTCACACTTAAGTATATTCTTTTAAAAAGAGTATTATTTCCGTAATAAATGCTCTGCTTAAGTGTATTTCTTTTTCACAATGGTGATATTACTGCATTATATATATATACAATCAATTTGCAAAATGTTGTTTTTTGTTTGATTACAGGAGCGAGCCTATGATGGCGAATTGTACCATTCAGTTTCAGACCGTTTTTATCAACCATGTTGTGATCAAATATTTGTTCCTGAGAGCCATAGATAATAATAATAGTACTCAACTAAATGGTCTTGCACTCAACAGACAGTACACTGATGGTAAGTATTCATCAGGGTCGGACAAAGTTAAGAATTTATGAACTGGCTTTTGATTTATCACTTTCAATGTGAATTTGAATTAAACTGGCCACACCCACACTTAACAGAGTCACAGGCTGTGTCCGAAATCGCATACTCTCTTGAGTAGGTACTTATTTTGATTAAGTAATTACTGCTAAAAAATTATGCTCTATATAGTTATGAATGTGTGAATGAAATCTGGATGTACTACATTCACCATGTTGTCATTATCATGTGACCTACCAGTGTCAGTTACTTTGCTTCACTGCCATTCACAAATCCTCTCCCGTGGCATCATGTGATAGTACAGCGTCCATCGCATACACACTTCAGAATCTTGCTGGAAGTAGAAGGTCATCTGAGTATTTTTTCCCTACTTTTTTATGAGTACTGTGAATTCGGACATACTTCTTTTGTCACATACTGTTTTTTGCCTATTATATAGTAGGAAAGTATTTGATTTCGAATGCAGCCACAGTTAAGTTTCATGGTGATAACTACATTTTGAAGACTTAAATTAGTGCATTCAGGAAATGTGTCCTTTAAATTACATTTAATGAAATACATTTCCATAGGTGGCATTTTAAGTATTGATAATGTTTCGTCAGATAGCACAGATGCTGTGTGCAATAACATGTTTATGATTAATTCATAAAAAAATTAAATGTATTCTAAAAAGCTTAAAAACAGTGTTCTGAATCCTGTTTGCAAATTTAGGAAGTGAACAAGAATTGTAATGGCATTCTCATTTATTTATTTATTTATTTTTTAGCTGTGTGAAACTAGAGGCTGAAAGGCTGTGAAACTAAGTTAATTCTAAATTGCATAAACATATATACATATATTTTTAATGCAGAAACAGTCACACCTGCCTGGCTTTTTGAAAGACCCACAACTCCTGTGGAAACAGCAGCTCCCCTTGTAGGAAGTGGTGGTCTTTGGCTTCCTGGTTGGGCCATTGCATTGCTGGTGTTAGCATGCATCATCATACTGCTTCTCCTCATCCTCCTAATACTGGTAAAACTTAACATTTACACTTCGCTTTAAAAACTAAAAAGTAACCTTTTGTGAAAATGAAGAGCGCTTAATTGTATTCAGTGTGCACCTGTAGTGTATTTCAAATTTTAAAAGTATGTTGTTAAGAAAGTGTATCGCAGATAATATGATATTAATGAAATAAAAGGCTGTTGAAAAAGAGGGCACACTTTTATAATAGACTTAACACACTTAAGTACACTTTTAAAAAGTGCACTTTGTAATGTCAAATTAAAAGTTTTACTGTAAAGCAAAACTACACTTATTTATATGTATTGACTAGCTCTTTATTTTTTATTGCCAACATTGAAGACACCTGATGATAACAAGCAGAATCTCTGAAGGAAAGAGAAACACAAGAATAAACAGAAGTTAAATGTTGATGTTGATTTTATTGAAAATGTTTGGTCACTGTTATGGTGGTCGGTGTTTCATTTAGTTGGCCAGTTTGACTCTTTGCTTTTTATGTCAGTTTGTGGGTTTTTGTAATGATGTTTGCTAATTTTACACATTTTAAACGGTTGACTTTTAAGAAATTAATTTGATTAATTTTAACTCAATTTTTATATGTTGAATTTAATTAATAATATTGCTTGTAATCTGTTGCCACAATTTTATTGAGTAGATAGAGCATATTACTTTTTACAGTGTGTTAGTTCACAGTGCATTAACTAATGTTAACACGATTTTAATAATGTATTAGTAAATGTTGAAATTAACATTAACAAAGATTAATAAATGCTGTATAAGTGCAGTTCAGTATTAGACCATGTTAACTAATACTAATGTTAACTAATGAACCTTATTGTAAAGTGTTACCATTATAAATTATGTATATTTAAATACAAGTTTCAATAGAAATTACATTAAAGTGTATTTTAAATGCTTGTCAGTACATTCGGCAGTACACTTTAATCATATTTCAAAGATAATAGAAGCAATTATGAAACTGCTAATAAAGATGAACTGAAGTCCTACTTAAGTGGGTCAAAAAGCACTCTTAGGTTCAAATAAATACATTTAAAATAATTTTAAACTAGAATACATTTTCATTTAACTGTAAATAACAAGCAATTAAGTGTCCAGAAACATTATATGTGACCCTGGACCACAAAACCAGTCATAAGTTGCATGTGTATATTTGTAGCAATAGCCAACAATACATTGTATGGGTCAAAATTATCAATTTTTCTTTTGTGCCAAAAATCATTAGGATATTTTGTAAAAATCATGTTCCATGAAGATATTTTGTAAATTTCCTACGTAAATATATCAAAAATGTCTTTTTGTGAGTGGATATGCATTGCTAAGGACTTCATTTGGACAACTTTAAAGGCGATTTTATCAATATTTAGATTTTTTTGCACCCTCAGATTCCAGATATCCAAATAGTTGTATCTCAGCCAAACAAACCATACGTTAATGGAAAGCTTATTTATTCAGCTATATTTATTATGATATATAAATCTCAATTTTCAAATTGACCCTTATGAAAATTGACCCTTATAGGGTCACATATAACCTTAGACTTATTCCCGTACTTCAAATTTTTTTTCATAAATTAAGAGTAATAACAGGAAAAAAGTTCCTCATGTACAATGCTATAGTATGATACCTCATTTCCATCTCTCCAGATGTGCTGTTGGTGCTGCAGAAGAAGAAACAAAAAGGAAGAAACAACCACCATAGTAGAACATGCACCTTATCAGAGGACATCTTTCAAAGAACATCTTGCCAATCCCACATATATGCCACACACACCTGAGAGAAGCCCAAACTACCCAGTCCTGGTAAGAACATCTCTACAACATCTAATTTCTTATGGCTGAAATATGTTAAAAAAATCTATTGAGAAATTTGGTCACACACACCACTATCTTAAAAACGTTTAGTTTACATCAGCATAAGACAATTGATTCAGAGTTTCAAACATAAATAATCTTTTAATCTACGAATTGCGCAATTTGAAATCTTGGAACTGTATTGAGTGATCAGATTATCAGAACATTTGTGTTTATTACATATGTGAAGTGCTTAAATAGATTTTAAACTTTAGATTTTATTCAATGAATGAAACAATGAATATTCAGAATTACATAATATGCTTATGATTCTATTATTATAGCTGGCAGACATAATCTCTTATAAATGCTATATTGTTTCTTCAACAGGGAGAGCCGGATGTAC